>NW_027190532.1:0-34844 GCF_040958095.1 Procambarus clarkii
AGTAATACGTGGCACACACTGTAATACGTGGCACCCTTAGTAATACGTGGCACACAAAGTAATACGTGGCATCCTCAGTTATACGTGGCACCCTTAGTAATATATGCCACCCTCAGTAATACGTGGCACCCTCAGTAATTCGTGGCACCCTCAGTAATACGTGGCACCCTCACTGATACGTGTCACTTTCAGTAATACTTGGCACCCTCAGTAATACGTGGCACTCTCAGAAATACCTGGCACCCTCAGCAATACATGACACCCTCAGTGATACGTGGCACCCTCAGTAATGCGTGGCACCCTCAGTAATACGTGGCACACTCAGTAATACGTGACACCCTCAGTAATACGTGGCACTCTCAGTGACGCTTTGCACCCTCGGTAATAAGTGGCACTCTCAGAAATACCTGGCACCCTCAGTAATACGTGGCACCCTCAGTAATGCGTGGCACCCTCAGTGATACGTGGCACCCTCAGTAATGCTTGGCTCCCTCAGTAATACATGGCACCCATAGTAACACTTGGCACCCTCAGTAATACGGGGCACACAAAGTAATACGTGGCACCCTCAGTTATACAAGGCACCCTCAGTTATACAAGGCACCCTCAGAAATATCTGCCAGCCTCAGTAATACGTGGCACCCTCAGAAATACTTGGCACCCTCAGTAATTCGTGGCACCCTCAGTGATACCTGACACCCTCAGTAACACTTGGTGCTCTCAGTAATACGTGGCACCCTCAGTAATGCGTGGCATTCTCAGTGATACAATGCACCCTCAGTAATGTGTGGCACCCTCAGTAATACGTGGCACCCTCAGTAATACGTGGCACCCTCAGTAATACGTGGCACCCTCAGTAACACTTGGCACCCTCAGTAATACGTGGCACCCTCAGTAATACGTGACACCCTCAGTAATGCTTGGCACCCTTAGTAATACGTGGCACCCTCAGTAACACTTGGCACCCTCAGTAATACGTGGCACCCTCAGTAATACGTGGCACCCTCAGTAATGCTTGGCACCCTCAGTAATACGTGGCACCCTCAGTAACACTTGGCACCCTCAGTAATACGTGGCACACAAAGTAATACGTGACACCCTCAGTTATACGTGGCACCCTCAGAAATATCTGCCACCCACAGTAATACGTGGCACCCTCAATAATACTTGGCTCCCTCAGTAATACGTGGCACCCTCAGTGATACCTGACACCCTCAGTAACACTTGGTGCCCTCAGTAATACGTGGCACCCTCAGTGATACCTGACACCCTCAGTTACACTTGGTGCCCTCAGTAATATGTGGCACCCTCAGTAATACGTGACATTCTCAGTGATACAATGCACCCTCAGTAATGTGTGGAACCCTCAGTAATACGTGGCACCCTCAGTAGTACGTGGCACCCTCAGTAATACGTGGCACCCTCAGTAATACGTGGCACCCTCAGTAATACGTGGCACCCTCAGTGATACGTGGCACCCTCAGTAATACTTTGCACCATCAGTAATACGTGGCACCCTCAGTAACACTTGGCACCCTCAGTAATACGTGCCACACAAAGTAATACGTGGCACCCTCAGTTATACGTGGCACCCTCAGAAATATCTGCCACCCTCAGTAATACGTGGCACCCTCAGTAATACTTGGCACCCTCAGTAATACGTGGCACCCTCAGTGATACCTGACACCCTCAGTAACACTTGGTGCCCTCAGTAATATGTGGCACCCTCAGTAATACGTGACATTCTCAGTGATACAATGCACCCTCAGTAATGTGAGGCACCCTCAGTAATACGTGGCACCCTCAGTAATACGTGGCACCCTCAGTAATACGTGGCACCCTCAGTAACACTTGGCACCCTCAGTAATACGTTGCACACAAAGTAATACGTGGCACCCTCAGTAATACATGGCACCCTCAGTAATACGTGGCACCCTCAGTAGCACTTGGCACCCTCAGTATTACATAGCACCCTCAGTAATACGTGGCACCCTCAGTAATACGTGGCACCCTCAGTAATACAAAGCACCCTCAGTAATACAAAGCACCCTCAGTAATACGTGGCACACTCAGTAATACGTGGCACCCTCAGAAATACGTGGCACTCACAGTGATAATTGGCACCCTCGATAATACAAGGCACACTCAGTAATGCGTGGCACCCTCAGTAATGCGTGGCACCCTCAGTGATACGGGGCACCCTCAGTTATACGTGGCACCCTCAGTAATACGTGACACCCTCAGTGATACGTGGCACCCTCAGTAATACTTGGCACCATCAGTAATACGTGGCACCCTCAGTAACACTTGGCACCCTCAGTAATACGTGCCACACAAAGTAATACGTGGCACCCTCAGTTATACGTGGCACCCTCAGAAATATCTGCCACCCTCAGTAATACGTGGCACCCTCAGTAATACTTGGCACCCTCAGTAATACGTGGCACCCTCAGTGATACCTGACACCCTCAGTAACACTTGGTGCCCTCAGTAATATGTGGCACCCTCAGTAATACGTGACATTCTCAGTGATACAATGCACCCTCAGTAATGTGTGGCACCCTCAGTAATACGTGGCACCCTCAGTAATACGTGGCACCCTCAGTAATACGTGGCACCCTCAGTAACACTTGGCACCATCAGTAATACGTTGCACACAAAGTAATACGTGGCACCCTCAGTAATACATGGCACCCTCAGTAATACGTGGCACCCTCAGTAGCACTTGGCACCCTCAGTAATACATAGCACCCTCAGTAATACGTGGCACCCTCAGTAATACGTGGCACCCTCAGTAATACAAAGCACCCTCAGTAATACAAAGCACCCTCAGTAATACGTGGCACACTCAGTAATACGTGGCACCCTCATAAATACGTGGCACTCACAGTGATAATTGGCACCCTCGATAATACAAGGCACACTCAGTAATGCGTGGCACCCTCAGTAATGCGTGGCACCCTCAGTGATACGGGGCACCCTCAGTAATACGTGGCACCCTCAGTAATACGTGACACCCTCAGTGATACGTGGCACCCTCAGTAATACTTGGCACCATCAGTAATACGTGGCACCCTCAGTAACACTTGGCACCCTCAGTAATACGTGCCACACAAAGTAATACGTGGCACCCTCAGTTATACGTGGCACCCTCAGTAATATCTGCCACTCTCAGTAATACGTGGCACCCTCAGTAATACTTGGCACACTCAGTTATACGTGGCACCCTCAGTGATACCTGACACCCTCAGTAACCCTTGGCACCCTCAGTAATACGTTGCACACAAAGTAATACGTGGCACCCTCAGTAATACATGGCATCCTCAGTAATACGTGGCACCCTCAGTAACACTTGGCACCCTCAGTAATACGTGGCACCCTCAGTAATACGTGGCACCCTCAGTAACACTTTGCACCTTCAGTAATACGTGGCACACACTGTAATACGTGGCACCCTTAGTAATACGTGGCACACAAAGTAATACGTGGCATCCTCAGTTATACGTGGCACCCTTAGTAATATATGCCACCCTCAGTAATACGTGGCACCCTCAGTAATACGTGGCACCCTCAGTAATACGTGGCACCCTCACTGATACGTGTCACTTTCAGTAATACTTGGCACCCTCAGTAATACGTGGCACTCTCAGAAATACCTGGCACCCTCAGCAATACATGACACCCTCAGTGATACGTGGCACCCTCAGTAATGCGTGGCACCCTCAGTAATACGTGGCACACTCAGTAATACGTGACACCCTCAGTAATACGTGGCACTCTCAGTGACGCTTTGCACCCTCGGTAATAAGTGGCACTCTCAGAAATACCTGGCACCCTCAGTAATACGTGGCACCCTCAGTAATGCGTGGCACCCTCAGTGATACGTGGCACCCTCAGTAATGCTTGGCTCCCTCAGTAATACATGGCACCCATAGTAACACTTGGCACCCTCAGTAATACGGGGCACACAAAGTAATACGTGGCACCCTCCGTTATACAAGGCACCCTCAGAAATATCTGCCAGCCTCAGTAATACGTGGCACCCTCAGAAATACTTGGCACCCTCAGTAATTCGTGGCACCCTCAGTGATACCTGACACCCTCAGTAACACTTGGTGCTCTCAGTAATACGTGGCACCCTCAGTAATGCGTGGCATTCTCAGTGATACAATGCACCCTCAGTAATGTGTGGCTCCCTCAGTAATACGTGGCACCCTCAGTAATACGTGGCACCCTCAGTAATACGTGGCACCCTCAGTAACACTTGGCACCCTCAGTAATACGTGGCACCCTCAGTAATACGTGACACCCTCAGTAATGCTTGGCACCCTCAGTAATACGTGGCACCCTCAGTAACACTTGGCACCCTCAGTAATACGTGGCACCCTCAGTAATACGTGGCACCCTCAGTAATGCTTGGCACCCTCAGTAATACGTGGCACCCTCAGTAACACTTGGCACCCTCAGTAATACGTGGCACACAAAGTAATACGTGACACCCTCAGTTATACGTGGCACCCTCAGAAATATCTGCCACCCTCAGTAATACGTGGCACCTTCAATAATACTTGGCTCCCTCAGTAATACGTGGCACCCTCAGTGATACCTGACACCCTCAGTAACACTTGGTGCCCTCAGTAATACGTGGCACCCTCAGTGATACCTGACACCCTCAGTTACACTTGGTGCCCTCAGTAATATGTGGCACCCTCAGTAATACGTGACATTCTCAGTGATACAATGCACCCTCAGTAATGTGTGGAACCCTCAGTAATACGTGGCACCCTCAGTAGTACGTGGCACCCTCAGTAATACGTGGCACCCTCAGTAATACGTGGCACCCTCAGTGATACGCGGCACCCTCAGTAATACTTTGCACCATCAGTAATACGTGGCACCCTCAGTAATACTTGGCACCCTCAGTAATACGTGGCACACAAAGTAATACCTGGCACTTTCAGTTAAACGTGGCACCCTCAGTAACATCTGCCACCCTCAGTAATACGTGGCACCCTCAGTAATACGTGGCACCCTCAGTAATACGTGGCACCCTCAGTGATACGTGGCACCCTCAGTAATACTTTGCACCATCAATAATACGTGGCACCCTCAGTAACACTTGGCACCCTCAGTAATACGTGCCACACAAAGTAATACGTGGCACCCTCAGTTATACGTGGCACCCTCAGAAATATCTGCCACCCTCAGTAATACGTGGCACCCTCAGTAATACTTGGCACCCTCAGTAATACGTGGCACCCTCAGTGTTACCTGACACCCTCAGTAACACTTGGTGCCCTCAGTAATATGTGGCACCCTCAGTAATACGTGACATTCTCAGTGATACAATGCACCCTCAGTAATGTGAGGCACCCTCAGTAATACGTGGCACCCTCAGTAATACGTGGCACCCTCAGTAATACGTGGCACCCTCAGTAACACTTGGCACCCTCAGTAATACGTTGCACACAAAGTAATACGTGGCACCCTCAGTAATGCATGGCACCCTCAGTAATACGTGGCACCCTCAGTAGCACTTGGCACCCTCAGTAATACATAGCACCCTCAGTAATACGTGGCACCCTCAGTAATACGTGGCACCCTCAGTAATACAAAGCACCCTCAGTAATACAAAGCACCCTCAGTAATACGTGGCACACTCAGTAATACGTGGCACCCTCAGAAATACGTGGCACTCACAGTGATAATTGGCACCCTCGATAATACAAGGCACACTCAGTAATGCGTGGCACCCTCAGTAATGCGTGGCACCCTCAGTGATACGGGGCACCCTCAGTTATACGTGGCACCCTCAGTAATACGTGACACCCTCAGTGATACGTGGCACCCTCAGTAATACTTGGCACCATCAGTAATACGTGGCACCCTCAGTAACACTTGGCACCCTCAGTAATACGTGCCACACAAAGTAATACGTGGCACCCTCAGTTATACGTGGCACCCTCAGTAATATCTGCCACTCTCAGTAATACGTGGCACCCTCAGTAATACTTGGCACACTCAGTTATACGTGGCACCCTCAGTGATACCTGACACCCTCAGTAACCCTTGGCACTCTCAGTAATACGTTGCACACAAAGTAATACGTGGCACCCTCAGTAATACATGGCATCCTCAGTAATACGTGGCACCCTCAGTAACACTTGGCACCCTCAGTAATACGTGGCACCCTCAGTAATACGTGGCACCCTCAGTAACACTTTGCACCTTCAGTAATACGTGGCACACACTGTAATACGTGGCACCCTTAGTAATACGTGGCACACAAAGTAATACGTGGCATCCTCAGTTATACGTGGCACCCTTAGTAATATATGCCACCCTCAGTAATACGTGGCACCCTCAGTAATACGTGGCACCCTCAGTAATACGTGGCACCCTCACTGATACGTGTCACTTTCAGTAATACTTGGCACCCTCAGTAATACGTGGCACTCTCAGAAATACCTGGCACCCTCAGCAATACATGACACCCTCAGTGATACGTGGCACCCTCAGTAATGCGTGGCACCCTCAGTAATACGTGGCACACTCAGTAATGCGTGGCACCCTCAGTGATACGTGGCACCCTCAGTAATGCTTGGCTCCCTCAGTAATACATGGCACCCATAGTAACACTTGGCACCCTCAGTAATACGGGGCACACAAAGTAATACGTGGCACCCTCAGTTATACAAGGCACCCTCAGAAATATCTGCCAGCCTCAGTAATACGTGGCACCCTCAGAAATACTTGGCACCCTCAGTAATTCGTGGCACCCTCAGTGATACCTGACACCCTCAGTAACACTTGGTGCTCTCAGTAATATGTGGCACCCTCAGTAATGCGTGGCATTCTCAGTGATACAATGCACCCTCAGTAATGTGTGGCACCCTCAGTAATACGTGGCACCCTCAGTAATACGTGGCACCCTCAGTAATACGTGGCACCCTCAGTAACACTTGGCACCCTCAGTAATACGTGGCACCCTCAGTAATACGTGACACCCTCAGTAATGCTTGGCACCCTCAGTAATACGTGGCACCCTAAGTAACACTTGGCACCCTCAGTAATACGTGGCACCCTCAGTAATACGTGGCACCCTCAGTAATGCTTGGCACCCTCAGTAAAACGTGGCACCCTCAGTAACACTTGGCACCCTCAGTAATACGTGGCACACAAAGTAATACGTGACACCCTCAGTTATACGTGGCACCCTCAGAAATATCTGCCACCCTCAGTAATACGTGGCACCCTCAAAAATACTTGGCTCCCTCAGTAATACGTGGCACCCTCAGTGATACCTGACACCCTCAGTAACACTTGGTGCCCTCAGTAATACGTGGCACCCTCAGTGATACCTGACACCCTCAGTTACACTTGGTGCCCTCAGTAATACGTGGCACCCTCAGTAATACGTGGCACCCTCAGTAATGCTTGGCACCCTCAGTAATACGTGGCACCCTCAGTAACACTTGGCACCCTCAGTAATACGTGGCACACAAAGTAATACGTGACACCCTCAGTTATACGTGGCACCCTCAGAAATATCTGCCACCCTCAGTAATACGTGGCACCCTCAATAATACGTGGCACCCTCAGTAATACGTGGCACCCTCAGTAATACGTGGCACCCTCAGTAATACGTGGCACCCTCAGTAACACTTGGCACCCTCAGTAATACTTTGCACACAAAGTAATACGTGGCACCCTCAGTAATACATGGTACCCTCAGTAATACGTGGCACCCTCAGTATCACTTGGCACCCTCAATAATACATAGCACCCTCAGTAATACGTGGCACCCTCAGTAATACGTGGCACCCTCACTAATACAAAGCACCCTCAGTAATGCAAAGCACACTCAGTAATACGTTGCACACTCAGTAATACGTGGCACCCTCAGTAATACGTGGCACTCACAGTGATAATTGGCACCCTCGGTAATACAAGGCACACTCAGTAATGCGTGGCACCCTCAGTAATATGTGGCACTCTCAGTGATACTTGGCACCCTCAGTAATGCGTGGCACCCTCAGTGATACGGGGCACCCTCCGTAATACGTGGCACCCTCAGTAATACGTGGCTCCCTCAGTGGTACGTGGCACCCTCAGTAATACTTGGCAATATCAGTAATACGTGGCACCCTCAGTAACACTTGGCACCCTCAGTAATACGTGCCACACAAAGTAATACGTGGCACCCTCAGTTATACGTGGCACCCTCAGTAATATCTGCCACCCTCAGTAATACGTGGCACCCTCAGTAATACTTGGCACCCTCAGTAATACGTGGCACCGTCAGTGATACCTGACACCCCTCAGTAACCCTTGGTGCCCTCAGTAATGTGTGGCACCCTCAGTAATACGTGGCACCCACAGTAATACCTGGCACCCTCAGTAATACGTGGCACCCTCAGTAACACTTGGCACCCTCAGTAATACGTTGCACACAAGGTAATACGTGGCACCCTCAGTAATACATGGTACCCTCAGTAATACGTGGCACCCTCAGTAACACTTGGCACCCTCAGTAATACGTGGCACCCTCAGTAATACGAGGCCCCCTCAGTAACACTTGGCACCTTCAGTAATACGTGGCACACACTGTAATACGTGGCACCCTTAGTAATACGTGGCACTCAAAGTATTACGTGGCATCCTCAGTTATACGTGGCACCCTTAGTAATATATGCCACCCTCAGTAATACGTGGCACCCTCAGTAATACGTGGCACCCTCAGTAATACGTGGCACCCTCACTGATACGTGGCACTTTCAGTAATACTTGGCACCCTCAGTAATACGTGGCACTCTCAGAAATACCTGGCACCCTCAGCAATACATGACACCCTCAGTGATACGTGGCACCCTCAGTAATGCGTGGCACCCTCAGAAATACGTGGCACACTCAGTAATACGTGACACCCTCAGTAATACGTGGCACTCTCAGTGACAATTTGCACCCTCGGTAATAAGTGGTACTCTCAGAAATTCCTGGCACCCTCAGTAATACGTGGCACCCTCAGTAATGCGTGGCACCCTCAGTGATACGTGGCACCCTCAGTAATGCTTGGCTCCCTCAGTAATACATGGCGCCCACAGTAACACTTGGCACCCTCAGTAATACGGGGCAAACAAAGTAATACGTGGCACCCTCAGTAATACATGGCACCCACAGTAACACTTGGCACCCTCAGTAATACGGGGCACACAAAGTATTACGTGGCACCCTCAGTAATACATGGCACCCAGAGTAACACTTGGCACCCTCAGTAATACGTGGCACACTCAGTAATACTTGGCACCCTCAGTAATACGTGGCACCCTCAGTGATACCTGACACCCTCAGTAGCACTTGGTGCTCTCAGTAATACGTGGCACCCTCAGTAATGCGTGGCATTCTCAGTGATACAATGCACCCTCAGTAATGTGTGGCCCCCTCAGTAATACTTGGCACCCTCAGTAATACGTGGCACCCTCAGTAATACATGGCACCGTCAGTAATACGTGGCACCCTCAGTAACATTTGGCACCCTCAGTAATACATAGCACCCTCAGTAATACGTGGCACGCTCAGTAATACGTGGCACCCTCAGTAATACAAAGCACCCTCAGTAATACAAAGCACCCTCAGTAATACGTGGCACACTCAGTAATACGTGGCACCGTCAGTAATACGTGGCACTCACAGTGATAATTGGCACCCTCGGTAATACAAGGCACACTCAGTAATGCGTGGCACCCTCAGTGATACGGGGCACCCTCAGTAATATGTGGCACACAAAGTAATACCTGGCACTCTCAGTTACACGTGACACCCTCAGTAACATCTGCCACCCTCAGTAATACGTGGCACCCTCAGTAATACGTGGCGCCCTCAGTAATACGTGGAACCCTCAGTGATACGTGGCACCCTCAGTAATACGTGGCACCCTCAGTAATACGTGGAACCCTTAGTAACACTTGGCACCCTCAGTAATACGTGGCACACAAAGTAATACCTGGCACTCTCAGTTACACGTGGCACCTTCAGTAACCTCTGCCGCCCTCAGTAATACGTGGCACCCTCAGTAATACGTGGCACTCTCAGTAATACGTGGCACCCTCAGGGATACGTGGCACCCTCAGTAATACTTGGCACCATCTGTAATACGTGGCACCCTCAGTAACACTTGCCACCCTCTGTAATACGTGCCACACAAAGTAATACGTGGCACCCTCAGTAATACGTGGCAGCCTCAGTACTACAAAGCACCCTCAGTAATACGTGGCACCCTCTGTAATACGTGGCACACTCAGTAATACGTGGCACTCACAGTGATAATTGGCACCCTCGGTAATACAAGGCACACTCAGTAATACGTGGCACTCTCAGTGATACTTGGCACCCTCAGAAATGCGTGGCACCCTCAGTGATACGGGGCACCCTCAGTAATACGTGGCACCCTCAGTAACATCTGCCACCCTCAGTAATACGTGGCACCTCAGTAATACGTGGCACCCTCAGTAATACGTGGGACCCTCAGTGATACGTGGCACCCTCAGTAATACGGGGCACACAAAGTATTACGTGGCACCCTCAGTAATACATGGCACCCAGAGTAACACTTGGCACCCTCAGTAATACGTGGCACACAAAGTAATACCTGGCACTCTCAGTTACACGTGGCACCTTCAGTAACCTCTGCCACCCTCAGTAATACGTGGCACCCGCAGTAATACGTGGCACTCTCAGTAATACGTGGCACCCTCAGTGATACGTGGCACCCTCAGTAATACTTGGCACCATCTGTAATACGTGGCACCCTCAGTAACACTTGCCACCCTCAGTAATACGTGCCACACAAAGTAATACGTGGCACCCTCAGTAATACGTGGCAGCCTCAGTAATACAAAGCACCCTCAGTAATACGTGGCACCCTCTGTAATACGTGGCACACTCAGTAATACGTGGCACTCACAGTGATAATTGGCACCCTCGGTAATACAAGGCACACTCAGTAATACGTGGCACTCTCAGTGATACTTGGCACCCTCAGAAATGCGTGGCACCCTCAGTGATACGGGGCACCCTCAGTAATACGTGGCACCCTCAGTAACATCTGCCACCCTCAGTAATACGTGGCACCTCAGTAATACGTGGCACCCTCAGTAATACGTGGGACCCTCAGGATACGTGGCACCCTCAGTAACACGTGGCACCCTCAGTAATACGTGGCACCCTCAGTAATACTTGGCACCCTCAGTAATACGTGGCACACAAAGTAATACCTGGCACTCTCAGTTACACGTGGCACCCTCAGTAACATCTGCCACCCTCAGTAATACGTGGCACCCTCAGTAATACGTGGCACCCTCAGTAATACGTGGCACCCTCAGTGATACGTGGCACCCTCAGTAATACTTGGCACCCTCAGTTATACGTGGCACCCTCAGAAATATCTGCCACCCTCAGTAATACGTGGCACCCTCAGTAATACTTGGCACACTCAGTAATACGTGGCACCCTCAGTGATACCTGACACCCTCAGTAACACTTGGTGCCCTCAGTAATATGTGGCACCATCAGTAATACGTGACATTCTCAGTGATACAATGCACCCTCAGTAATGTGTGGCACCCTCAGTAATACGTGGCACCCTCAGTAATACGTGGCACCCTCAGTAATACGTGGCACCCTCAGTAACACTTGGCACCCTCAGTAATACGTTGCACACAAAGAAATACGTGGCACCCTCAGTAATACATGGCACCCTCAGTAATACGTGCATGGCACCCTCAGTAACACTTGGCACCCTCAGTAATACATAGCACCCTCAGTAATACGTGGCACCCTCAGTAATACGTGGCACTCTCAGTAATACAAAGCACCCTCAGTAATACAAAGCACCCTCAGTAATACGTGCCACACTCAGTAATACGTTGCACCCTCAGTAACACGTGGCACTCACAGTGATAATTGGCACCCTCGGTAATACAAGGCACACTCAGTAATGCGTGGCACCCTCAGTAATATGTGGCACTCTCAGTGATACTGGGCACCCTCAGTAATACGTGGCACCCTCAGTAATACGTGGCACCCTCAGTGATACGTGGCACCCTCAGTAATACTTGGCATCATCAGTAATACGTGGCACTCTCAGTAACACTTGGCACCCTCAGTAATACGTGCCACACAAAGTAATACGTGGCACCCTCAGTTATACGTGGCACCCTCAGTAATATCTGCCACCCTCAGTAATACGTGGCACCCTCAGTAATACTTGGCACCCTCAGTAATACGTGGCACCCTCAGTGATACCTGACACCCTCAGTAACACTTGGTGCCCTCAGTAATACATGGCACCCTCATTAATACGTGACATTCTCAGTGATACAATGCACCCTCAGTAATGTGTGGCACCCTCAGTAATACGTGGCACCCTCAGTAATACGTGGCACCCTCAGTAATACGTGGCACCCTCAGTAACACTTGGCACCCTCAGTAATACGTTGCACACAAAGAAATACGTGGCACCCTCAGTAATACATGGCACCCTCAGTAATACGTGCATGGCACCCTCAGTAACACTTGGCACCCTCAGTAATACATAGCACCCTCAGTAATACGTGGCACCCTCAGTAATACGTGGCACTCTCAGTAATACAAAGCACCCTCAGTAATACAAAGCACCCTCAGTAATACGTGCCACACTCAGTAATACGTTGCACCCTCAGTAATACGTGGCACTCACAGTGATAATTGGCACCCTCGGTAATACAAGGCACACTCAGTAATGCGTGGCACCCTCAGTAATATGTGGCACTCTCAGTGATACTGGGCACCCTCAGTAATACGTGGCACCCTCAGTAATACGTGGCACCCTCAGTGATACGTGGCACCCTCAGTAATACTTGGCATCATCAGTAATACGTGGCACTCTCAATAACACTTGGCACCCTCAGTAATACGTGCCACACAAAGTAATACGTGGCACCCTCAGTTATACGTGGCACCCTCAGTAATATCTGCCACCCTCAGTAATACGTGGCACCCTCAGTAATACTTGGCACCCTCAGTAATACGTGGCACCCTCAGTGATACCTGACACCCTCAGTAACACTTGGTGCCCTCAGTAATACATGGCACCCTCATTAATACGTGACATTCTCAGTGATACAATGCACCCTCAGTAATGTGTGGCACCCTCAGTAATACGTGGCACCCTCAGTAATACGTGGCACCCTCAGTAATACGTGGCATCCTCAGTAACACTTGGCACCCTCAGTAATACGTTGCACACAAAGTAATACGTGGCACCCTTAGTAATACATGGCACCCTCAGTAATACGTGGCACCCTCAGTAACACTTGGCACCCTCAGTAATACGTGGCACCCTCAGTAATACGTGGCACCCTCAGTAACACTTGGCACCTTCAGTAATACGTGGCACACACTGTAATACGTGGCACCCTTAGTAATACGTGGCACACAAAGTAATACGTGGCAACCTCAGTTATACGTGGCACCCTCAGAAATATCTGCCACCCTCAGTAATACCTGGCACCCTCAGTAATACTTGGCACCCTCAGTAATACGTGGCACCCTCAGTGATACCTGACACCCTCAGTAACACTTGGTGCTCTCAGTAATACGTGGCACCCTCAGTAATGCGTGGCATTCTCAGTGATACAATGCACCCTCAGTAATGTGTGGCACCCTCAGTAATACGTGGCACCCTCAGTAATACGTGGCACCCTCAGTAATACGTGGCACCCTCAGTAACACGTGGCACTCTCGGTAATACAAAGCACCCTCAGTAATACAAAGCACCCTCAGTAATACGTGGCACACTCAGTAATACGTGGCACCCTCAGTAACACGTGGCACTCACAGTGATAATTGGCACCCTCGGTAATACAAGGCACACTCAGTAATGCGTGGCACCCTCAGTAATATGTGGCACTCTCAGTGATACTTGGCACCCTCAGTAATGCGTGGCACCTTCAGTGATACTGGGCACCCTCAGTAATACGTGGCACCCTCAGTAATACGTGGCACCCTCAGTGATACGTGGCACCCTCAGTAATACTTGGCATCATCAGTAATACGTGGCACTCTCAGTAACACTTGGCACCCTCAGTAATACGTGCCACACAAAGTAATACGTGGCACCCTCAGTTATACATGGCACCCTCAGTAATATCTGCCACCCTCAGTAATACGTGGCACCCTCAGTAATACTTGGCACCCTCAGTAATACGTGGCACCCTCAGTGATACCTGACACCCTCAGTAACACTTGGTGCCCTCAGTAATACATGGCACCCTCAGTAATACGTGACATTCTCAGTGATACAATGCACCCTCAGTAATGTGTGGCACCCTCAGTAATACGTGGTACCCTCAGTAATACGTGGCACCCTCAGTAATACGTGGCACCCTCAGTAACACTTGGCACCCTCAGTAATACGTTGCACACAAAGTAATACGTGGCACCCTCAGTAATACATGGCACCCTCAGTAATACGTGGCACCCTCAGTAACACTTGGCACCCTCAGTAATACGTGGCACCCTCAGTAATACGTGGTACCCTCAGTAATACGTGGCACCCTCAGTAATACGTGGCACCCTCAGTAACACTTGGCACCCTCAGTAATACGTTGCACACAAAGTAATACGTGGCACCCTCAGTAATACATGGCACCCTCAGTAATACGTGGCACCCTCAGTAACACTTGGCACCCTCAGTAATACGTGGCACCCTCAGTAATACGTGGCACCCTCAGTAACACTTGGCACCTTCAGTAATACGTGGCACACACTGTAATACGTGGCACCCTTAGTAATACGTGGCACACAAAATAATACGTGGCAACCTCAGTTATACGTGGCACCCTCAGAAATATCAGCCACCCTCAGTAATACCTGGCACCCTCAGTAATACTTGGCACCCTCAGTAATACGTGGCACCCTCAGTGATACCTGACACCCTCAGTAACACTTGGTGCTCTCAGTAATACGTGGCACCCTCAGTAATGCGTGGCGTTCTCAGTGATACAATGCACCCTCAGTAATGTGTGGCACCCTCAGTAATACGTGGCACCCTCAGTAATACGTGGCACCCTCAGTAATACGTGGCACCCTCAGTAACACTTGGCACCCTCAGTAATACGTTGCACACAAAGTAATACGTGGCACCCTCAGTAATACATGGCACCCTCAGTAATACGTGGCACCCTAAGTAACACTTGGCACCCTCATTAATACATAGCACCCTCAGTAATACGTGGCACCCTCAGTAATACGTGGCACCCTCAGTAATACAAAGCACCCTCAGTAATACAAAGCCCCCTCAGTAATACGTGGCACACTCAGTAATACGTGGCACCCTCAGTAATACGTGGCACTCACAGTGATAATTGGCACCCTCGGTAATACAAGGCACTCTCAGTAATCCGTGGCACCCTCAGTAATACGTGGCACTCTCAGTGATACTTGGCACCCTCAGTAATGTGTGGCACCCTTAGTAATACGTGGCACCCTCAGTGATACGTGGCACCCTCAGTAATACGTGGCACCCTCAGTAATACGTGGCACCCTCAGTAACACTTGGTACCCTCAGTTACACGTGGCACCCTCAGTAACATCTGCCACCCTCAGTAATACGTGGCACCCTCAGTGATACGTGGCACCCTCAGTAATACTTGGCACCATCAGTAATACGTGTCACCCTCAGTAACACTTGGCACCCACAGTAATACGTGCCACACAAATTAATACGTGGCACCCTCAGTTATACGTGGCACTCTCAGTAATATCTGCCACCCTCAGTAATACGTGGCACTCTCAGTATTACTTGGCACCCTAAGTATTACGTGGCACCCTCAGTGATACTTGACACCCTCAGTAACACTTGGTGCCCTCAGTAATACGTAGCACCCTCAGTAATACGTGACATTCTCAGTGATACAATGCACCCTCAGTAATGTGTGGCACCCTTAGTAATACGTGTCACCCTCAGTAATACGTGGCACCCTCAGTAATACTTGGCACCCTCAGTAACATTTGGCACCCTCAGTAATACGTCTCACACAAAGTAATACGTGGTACCCTCAGTAATACATGGCACCCTCAGTAATACGTGGCACCCTCAGTAACACTTGGCACCCTCGGTAATACGTGGCACCCTCAGTAATACGTGGCACCCTCAGTAACACTTGGCACCTTCAGTAATACGTGGCACACACTGTAATACGTGGCACCCTTAGTAATACGTGGCATCCTCAGTTATACGTGTCACCCTTAGTAATATATGCCACCCTCAGTAATACGTGGCACCCCCAGTAATACGTGGCACCCTCAGTAATACGTGGCACCCTCACTGATACGTGGCACTTTCAGTAATACTTGGCACCCTCAGTAATACGTGGCACTCTCAGAAATACCTGGCACCCTCAGTAATACATGACACCCTCAGTGATACGTGGCACCCTCAGTAAAGCGTGGCACCCTCAGTAATACGTGGCACACTCAGTAATACGTGACACCCTCAGTAATACGTGGCACCCTCAGTAATGCGTGGCACCCTCAGTGATACGTGGCACCCTCAGTAATGCTTGGCTCCCTCAGTAATGCATGGCACCCACAGTAACACTTGGCACCCTCAGTAATACGGGGCACACAAAATAATACGTGGCACCCTCAGTTATACATGGCACCCTCAGTAATATCTGCCACCCTCAGTAATACGTGGCACCCTCAGTAATACGTGGCACCCTCAGTAATATGTGGCACCCTCAGTGATACATGGCACCCTCAGTAATACTTGGCACCCTCAGTAATACGTGGCACCCTCAGTAGCACTTGACACCCTCAGTAATACGTGGCACACAAAGTAATACGTGGCACCCTCAGTTATACGTGGCACCCTCAGTAATATCTGCCACCCTCAGTAATACGTGGCACCCTCAGTAATACTTGGCACCCTCAGTAATACGTTTTCACCCTCAGTGATACGTGGCACCCTCACTGATACGTGGCACACTCAGTAATACTTGGCACCCTCAGTAACACTCAGTGCCCTCAGTAATACGTGGCACCCTCAGTAATACGTGGAATTCTCAGTGATACAATGAACCGTCAGTAATGTGTGGCACCCTCAGTAATACGTTGCACACAGAGTAACACTTGGCACCATCAGTAATACGTGGCACCCTCAGTAACATTTGGCACCCTCAGTAATACGTGGCACCCTAAGTAATACGTGGCACCCTCAGTAACACTTGGCACCCTCAGTTAAATGTGGCACACACTGTAATATGTGGCACCCTCAGTAATATGTGGCACACAAAGTAATACGTGGCATCCTCAGTTATACGTGGCACCCTCAGTAATATCTGCCACCCTCAGTAATACGTAGCACCCTCAGTAATACGTGGCACCCTCAGTAATACGTGGCACCCTCACTGATACGTGGCACACTCAGTAATACTTGGCACCCTCAGTAATACGTGGCACTCTCAGAAATACCTGGCACCCTCAGTAATACGTAACACACTCAGTGATACGTGGCACCCTCAGTAATGTGTGGCACCCTCAGTAATATGTGGCACACTCAGTAATACGTGACACTCTCAGTAATACGTGGTACTCTCAGTGATACTTTGCACCCTCGGTAATAAGTGGCACTCTCAGAAATACCTGGCACCCTCAGTAATACGAGGCACCCTCAGTAATGCGTGGCACCCTGAGTGATACGTGGCACCCTCAGTAATGCTTGGCACCCTCAGTAATTCGTGTTGCCCATAGTAACGCTTGGCACCCTTTGTAATACGTGGCACACAATGTAATACCTGGCACCCTCAGTAATACGTGGCACCCTCAGTAATACGTGGCACACAAAGTAATACGTGGCACCCTCAATAATACGTGGCACCCTCAGTAATGTCTGCCACCCTCAGTAATACGTGGCACCCTCAGTAATACTTGGCACTCTCAGTAATACGTGGCACCCTCAGTGATACCTGACACCCTCAGTAACACTTGGTGCTCTCAGTAATACGTGGCACCCTCAGTAATACGTGGCACTCTCAGAAATACCTGGCACCCTCAGTAATACATGACACCTTCAGTGATACGTGGCACCCTCAGTAAAGCGTGGCACCCTCAGTAATACGTGGCACACTCAGTAATGCTTGGCTCCCTCAGTAATGCATGGCACCCACAGTAACACTTGGCACCCTCAGTAATACGGGGCACACAAAATAATACGTGGCACCCTCAGTTATACATGGCACCCTCAGTAATATCTGCCACCCTCAGTAATACGTGGCACCCTCAGTAATACGTGGCACCCTCAGTAATATGTGGCACCCTCAGTGATACATGGCACCCTCAGTAATACTTGGCACCCTCAGTAATACGTGGCACCCTCAGTAGCACTTGACACCCTCAGTAATACGTGGCACACAAAGTAATACGTGGCACCCTCAGTTATACGTGGCACCCTCAGTAATATCTGCCACCCTCAGTAATACGTGGCACCCTCAGTAATACTTGGCACCCTCAGTAATACGTTGGCACCCTCAGTGATACGTGGCACCCTCACTGATACGTGGCACACTCAGTAATACTTGGCACCCTCAGTAACACTCAGTGCCCTCAGTAATACGTGGCACCCTCAGTAATACGTGGAATTCTCAGTGATACAATGAACCGTCAGTAATGTGTGGCACCCTCAGTAATACGTTGCACACAGAGTAACACTTGGCACCATCAGTAATACGTGGCACCCTCAGTAACATTTGGCACCCTCAGTAATACGTGGCACCCTAAGTAATACGTGGCACCCTCAGTAACACTTGGCACCCTCAGTTAAATGTGGCACACACTGTAATATGTGGCACCCTCAGTAATATGTGGCACACAAAGTAATACGTGGCATCCTCAGTTATACGTGGCACCCTCAGTAATATCTGCCACCCTCAGTAATACGTAGCACCCTCAGTAATACGTGGCACCCTCAGTAATACGTGGCACCCTCACTGATACGTGGCACACTCAGTAATACTTGGCACCCTCAGTAATACGTGGCACTCTCAGAAATACCTGGCACCCTCAGTAATACGTAACACACTCAGTGATACGTGGCACCCTCAGTAATGTGTGGCACCCTCAGTAATATGTGGCACACTCAGTAATACGTGACACTCTCAGTAATACGTGGCACTCTCAGTGATACTTTGCACCCTCGGTAATAAGTGGCACTCTCAGAAATACCTGGCACCCTCAGTAATACGAGGCACCCTCAGTAATGCGTGGCACCCTGAGTGATACGTGGCACCCTCAGTAATGCTTGGCACCCTCAGTAATTCGTGTTGCCCATAGTAACGCTTGGCACCCTTTGTAATACGTGGCACACAATGTAATACCTGGCACCCTCAGTAATACGTGGCACCCTCAGTAATACGTGGCACACAAAGTAATACGTGGCACCCTCAATAATACGTGGCACCCTCACTAATGTCTGCCACCCTCAGTAATACGTGGCACCCTCAGTAATACTTGGCACTCTCAGTAATACGTGGCACCCTCAGTGATACCTGACACCCTCAGTAACACTTGGTGCTCTCAGTAATACGTGGCACCCTCAGTAATACGTGGCACTCTCAGAAATACCTGGCACCCTCAGTAATACATGACACCCTCAGTGATACGTGGCACCCTCAGTAAAGCGTGGCACCCTCAGTAATACGTGGCACACTCAGTAATGCTTGGCTCCCTCAGTAATGCATGGCACCCACAGTAACACTTGGCACCCTCAGTAATACGGGGCACACAAAATAATACGTGGCACCCTCAGTTATACATGGCACCCTCAGTAATATCTGCCACCCTCAGTAATACGTGGCACCCTCAGTAATACGTGGCACCCTCAGTAATATGTGGCACCCTCAGTGATACATGGCACCCTCAGTAATACTTGGCACCCTCAGTAATACGTGGCACCCTCAGTAGCACTTGACACCCTCAGTAATACGTGGCACACAAAGTAATACGTGGCACCCTCAGTTATACGTGGCACCCTCAGTAATATCTGCCACCCTCAGTAATACGTGGCACCCTCAGTAATACTTGGCACCCTCAGTAATACGTTGGCACCCTCAGTGATACGTGGCACCCTCACTGATACGTGGCACACTCAGTAATACTTGGCACCCTCAGTAACACTCAGTGCCCTCAGTAATACGTGGCACCCTCAGTAATACGTGGAATTCTCAGTGATACAATGAACCGTCAGTAATGTGTGGCACCCTCAGTAATACGTTGCACACAGAGTAACACTTGGCACCATCAGTAATACGTGGCACCCTCAGTAACATTTGGCACCCTCAGTAATACGTGGCACCCTAAGTAATACGTGGCACCCTCAGTAACACTTGGCACCCTCAGTTAAATGTGGCACACACTGTAATATGTGGCACCCTCAGTAATATGTGGCACACAAAGTAATACGTGGCATCCTCAGTTATACGTGGCACCCTCAGTAATATCTGCCACCCTCAGTAATACGTAGCACCCTCAGTAATACGTGGCACCCTCAGTAATACGTGGCACCCTCACTGATACGTGGCACACTCAGTAATACTTGGCACCCTCAGTAATACGTGGCACTCTCAGAAATACCTGGCACCCTCAGTAATACGTAACACACTCAGTGATACGTGGCACCCTCAGTAATGTGTGGCACCCTCAGTAATATGTGGCACACTCAGTAATACGTGACACTCTCAGTAATACGTGGCACTCTCAGTGATACTTTGCACCCTCGGTAATAAGTGGCACTCTCAGAAATACCTGGCACCCTCAGTAATACGAGGCACCCTCAGTAATGCGTGGCACCCTGAGTGATACGTGGCACCCTCAGTAATGCTTGGCACCCTCAGTAATTCGTGTTGCCCATAGTAACGCTTGGCACCCTTTGTAATACGTGGCACACAATGTAATACCTGGCACCCTCAGTAATACGTGGCACCTTCAGTAATACGTGGCACACAAAGTAATACGTGGCACCCTCAATAATACGTGGCACCCTCAGTAATGTCTGCCACCCTCAGTAATACGTGGCACCCTCAGTAATACTTGGCACTCTCAGTAATACGTGGCACCCTCAGTGATACCTGATACCCTCAGTAACACTTGGTGCTCTCAGTAATACGTGGCACCCCCAGTAATGCGTGGCATTCTCAGTGATACAATGCACCCTCAGTAATGTGTGGCACCCTCAGTAATACGTGGCACCCTCAGTAATACGTGGCACCCTCAGTAATACGTGGTACCCTCAGTAACACTTGGCACCCTCAGTAATACGTTGCACACAAAGTAATACGTGGCACACTCAGTAATAAATGGCACCCTCAGTAAAACGTGGCACCCTCAGTAACACTTGGCACCCTCAGTAATACGTTGCACACAAAGTAATACGTGGCACCCTCAGTTATACGTGGCACCCTCAGTAATATTTGCCACCCTCAGTAATACGTGGCACTCACAGTGATACTTGGCACCCTCAGTAATGCGTGGCACTCGTAGTGATACTTTACACCCTCGGTAATAAGTGGCACTCTCAGAAATACTTGGCACCCTCAATTATACGTGGCACCCTCAGTAATACATGACATCCTCAGTAATACATGGCACCCTCAGTAATGCATGGCACCCTCGGTAATGCATGTGCCTCCTCTGTAATACGTTATCTTGAGGTTATCTTGAGATGATTTCGGGGCTTTAGTGTCCCCGCGGCCCGGTCCTCGACCAGGCCTCCACCCCCAGGAAGCAGCCCGTGACAGCTGACTAACTCCCAGGTACCTATTTACTGCTAGGTAACAGGGGCATTCAGGGTGAAAGAAACTTTGCCCATTTGTTTCTGCCTCGTGCGGGAATCGAACCCGTGCCACAGAATTACGAGTCCTGCGCGCTATCCACCAGGCTACGAGGCCCCTACGTAGCAGTAATACTTACAAAACGATTAGCAAGTCATGCCTCAGAGAAAACTAGCAGGATGTAGCTTAATGTGAGCTATGGGAAGGAAGAAATCCTATCCTGTCAACGGAAAAGAGAACCTGTCCCCTTCTGTACCCTTCTGAGTAATCCCACCGTTTTACTGAGTGGAACCGTATAATTAGCTCATCACATCAATGAGTTCCCTGGGGTCAGGCATTAGATGAGTTGAAGTAGGATGATTGCTTTCAGGTTGCAGTTCCATTACATATATAAGAAATGGTAACAGACAGACCTACTGGGCCCAGTTTGTGTGGGTGATTGTCACCTAAATTGTTATATGCGTAATTGGTGTCTGGAATTGGTGTCTGGAATTGGAGTCGGGAATTGGTGTCGGGAATAGACTACTGTGAGAAAACGTGAATTTCATGCATACGGAAAAGGGAAGGTATCAGAACACATCAGATCACACGTAATTTTGATTGGTTGACTGAGGTCATTTAGGCAATAATTAATGGGGTATAATTTGTGTACTGAGATGATCTGAAAGATGCGACGGTTGGCGCTGTTGTTAATGTTGGTGCTGTTGTTGTTGGTGTTGTGATTGTTGATGTTGTTATTGTTGATGTTAATGTTGATAAAAACAATGCTCTTGTGTTTGTTCATGCTGTTATTTTTGTTCATGCTGCTGTTATTGTTCATGCTGTTGTTATTGTTCACGCTATTGTCGTTGTTCATGCGGATGTTATAGTTGAGGTTGTTGATGTGGTAAGTGTTTATTTAAAATAAACTTCATTTGTTTTCAGGTCTAACACTGAAAAAGTTCTTACTAACATTTGTATTTCTAGTTCCCACTTATATTCCCTAGTTCCGCCTCTTCTAGCTTTGAGCATTGCAGTAACAACAAGATCTATAATTATTTTACTACATGTTAGGAAAATATCCATATTAAATTAATAAAATAGTATATTAATAATTATTATAAGAAAGAACTATGAATAGATAACTCAAAGTCTAATCCCTGAAGAAGATTATGGGTGAGGGCAACTTTAATATAAGTGTATAGCTCATGGAAGGGATACAAGAGCAGAATAGTGGCTGGGATAAGGGGTAAGGGTTGCAGGAACGGAGCCCAATCATTTGGGCCATATGCAGGCGATGAGTCACAATAACGTGGCTAAAGTATGTTGACCAGACCACGCAAAAAGGTGAAGGGACGACGACGTTTCGGTCCATCCCTGGACCTGGAATCGACTTGACCTGTAATCGACGGTCCAGGACGGACCGAAACGTCGTCGTCCCTTCACCTTCTAGTGTATAATCTGGTCAACATTTGGGCCATTTGGGTATCGAACTCAGCCCTGCAAGAAGCGGGGTCGTCCCTATACCAAACAGTTCAAGAGCGTGTATCTGAGCGCGTACGCTGTTGTGCGCGTCCGTCTTAATAGTGTCTGACTGGAGCGTGCCTGATATTGAATGAAGAAACTAACAACAGATTATTAATTTCAGTTTTGATCAATGCAATAACAAAACCAACAACAATTCTTGAAAGTGAAGTTGCTCATCAAATTCCTGAAATATGGTTTCCGTACTCTCGAGAAATGATGAATTATGATTGTATTTTTAGCTAATTGAATACGTAAATGAAAAATGTTATATGTGTTTTTTACTAGTGTTAATTACAGACTGCGAGGCTTTGCTCTCTCACTCTCTCTCTCTCTCTCATATACACACTCACACACAGGGGGCCTCGTAGCCTGGTGGATAGCGCGCAGGACTCGTAATTCTGTGGCGCGGGTTCGATTCCCGCACGAGGCAGAAACAAATGGGCAAAAGTTTCTTTCACCCTAAGTGCCCCTGTTACCTAGCAGTAAATAGGTACCTGGGAGGTAGTCAGCTGTCACGGGCTGCTTCCTGGGGTGTGTGTGTGTGGTGTGAAAAAAAAAAAAAAAAAAGTAGTTAGTAAACAGTTGATTGACAGTTGAGAGGCGGGCCGAAAGAGCAAAGCTCAACCCCCGCAAAAAACACAACTAGTAAACACACACAGAGTTAATTTAACGAAAGATATTAGCCGACGAGATCAGAATAGAAAATCAACTCTTCCAACAGTTTTCTCCGGTTCACACTGCACCTTGGAATGACGTCGAATATAGAATCAACATGAAATGCATTAATAAAAATCTGCATTTGTATTACCCTTCATTGTACTCTCTTTTTCCCGTGTTTTGTGTCACATACAGTGAAATATTTAACAACGTTTTACTAATTCAGAGATATGTGTAATATTTGCTGTCAATCACAACAGCCAACTCTCAGGCTTATCACACAGTCACAACAATGGTGGCAGCAGTATATCAGTCACAACAATGGTGGCAGCAGTATATCAGTCACAACAATCGTGGCAGCAGTATATCAGTCACAACAATGGTGACAGCAGTATATCAGTCACAACAATGGTGGCAGCAGAATATCAGTCACAGCAATGGTGGCAGCAGTATATCAGTCACAACAATGGTGGCAGCAGTATATCAGTCACAACAATGGTGACAGCAGTATATCAGTCACAACAATGGTGGCAGCAGAATATCAGTCACAGCAATGGTGGCAGCAGTATATCAGTCCCAACAATAGTAGCAGCAGTATATCAGTCACAACAATGGTGGCAGCAGTATATCAGTCACAACAATGGTGGCAGCAGTATATCAGTCACAACAATGGTGGCAGCAGTATATCAGTCACAACAATGGTGGCAGCAGTATATCAGTCACAACAATGGTGGCAGCAGTATATCAGTCACAACAATGGTGGCAGCAGTATATCAGTCACAACAATGGTGGCAGCAGTATATCAGTCACAACAATGGTGGCAGCAGTATATCAGTCACAACAATGGTGGCAGCAGTATATCAGTCACAACAATGGTGGCAGCAGTCTATCAGTCACAACAATGGTGGCAGCAGTATATCAGTCCCAACAATGGTGGCAGCAGTATATCAGTCACAACAATGGTGGCAGCAGTATATCAGTCACAACAATGGTGGCAGCAGTATATCAGTCACAACAATGGTGGCAGCAGTATATCAGTCACAACAATGGTGGCAGCAGTATATCAGTCAAAACAATGGTGGCAGCAGTATATCAGTCACAACAATGGTGGCAGCAGTATATCAGTCACAACAATGGTGGCAGCAGTATATCAGTCACAACAATGGTGGCAGCAGTATATCAGTCACAACAATGGTGGCAGCAGTATATCAGTCACAACAATGGTGGCAGCGGTGAGATTTTACACCCGAGCATGAGATTGAACTTTGCTTAAAAATAATGGACAGTAAATCACTAAAAGCCTGTCATGATTTTTTGTTTGCTTGTTTCATCTAATATCACATATATTCGCTATTTCACCCATTACTCGCAGATGGGTAATCTGCGGGGTGGTCAGAAACTCCACCTTTGTCTACCACACAGTCTACCTTTGGATCATTCACAGTCCATACTGACATCTCACATATCTCTTCCCACGACAGAGTAATGACCAGTTCTTATATTGCCACATTCCAAGTGTCCTGTACTCAGAACAACTAAATTTCGAGTCCAACCTCGGGTCGCTACAGCTTCTACTTGGCCTCCGACTCAACGCTAAATCCCTTCAATTACTAGGGTTCTATTTTCGGTAATGATCCGCCCTTCACAGCTTTCTCGCTTTTATGCGTTATAAATAAACTTGTTTTGTTCTAGGCGCTTGACAACGCCTTGAACAAGTGCCTACCTGACTTACTCAGCTACGTTGTCGCTGGATCAGTATGATTTATCACAATACAATGAAATGCCCAGTTGAATTCTCGATATGGTCCACTTACGTAATCCTGCCATGTAGTGCCCAACTTGAAAGATGTCTCGCTGCATTATTCCATCTTAAATTCCAGCTCAATGGATGGCACCAGTGGTTCAGCGAGTTACTTAAACCGAATATTTGAAACATGAGATACATACCGACAAAAATCCTGGAATGTAACACATGAAGAACACTAGCATGAACATAGCGGCACAGCACAGGCACGTGGCACAGAATAACAGCACAATATGATACCCTGAAAAGAACAAGATTAATTGTACTGGAATAATTGAATAAAACGAAGCGGAAAGTGATAATTAAGAACAAAAACAGGATAAATAGTCGTTGACATTAACTTATCTGTTCAACAGTAGGTAACGCCGTTAATGCTCGCTAATGCTTTAATAATACCGAATAAGAATTATGTGAGGCAATTAGCAGCGTCGGTTTGCATGTAATGCGTTCGGTATTAGGTGACTGAGTGAGTGAATGAGCGAGGGATGAATATGAGTATGACAATGAGTGAGACTTGGGGGTGAGTTTTGGCGATGTGGATATGGGATCAGAACTTGGGATGAGTATTAAAGCAACGGATGTAGGCTCAGAGCTTGGAGTTAGTGCAGGAGAGTTGTATGTAAGGTCAGAGCATGGAGTGACTGCTTGAGAAGAGAATGTACGATCAGAGGTGGGAGTTAGTGTTGGTGAAATGTCAGTAGTGGTGGTCAGTAACCGGGCAGCAGGGACATTGATCCTCGGAATCATCACACGGTGTTAAACGGAGAGCAGAAACTAGGAGACGGGTCAGAGAACATAAAGACTGGGAGACAGAGACTGGGAAACTCGTAGGGGAATCAGTGAACCCAGAAAATTGGAAGTAAAAACAATAAATCAAGAAAACAGAAGATAACTAAGCGAATACATGAGACAGTAGAGGATGAAGACACAGAAACAACGAGATAAATATGGTAATATGAGGAGACGAGAAAAAGAACATTATGAACCCTGTGAACATTTCCTCTCTGAAAAAAAGTTACATCCAAAAAATTTACCAAAATTTGGTATAAAATATATTTTACCATAAAATTTACAAGCTAATTAAAGCCAAAATGGGTCATTATCGCACTTATTTCCACGTTAGAATATCAGAGAGCTTTTGTGATAATGTATTCAGGACCTTTAATGATGTCATAGTTAAGGAAATTATCACAACAGTGTTCACCTGTGACACCTGCAGTAATACACTACAGTGTTCACCTGTGACACCTGCAGTAATGCACTACAGTGTTCACCTGTGACACCAGCAGTAATACACTACAGTGTTCACCTGTGACACCTGCAGTAATACACTACAGTGTTCACCTGTGCCACCTGCAGTAATACACTACGGTGTTCACCTGTGACACCTGCAATAATACACTACCGTGTTCACCTGTGACACCTGCAGTAATACACTACAGTGTTCACCTGTGACACCTGCAGTAATACACTACAGTGTTCACCTGTGACACCTGCAGTAATACACTACGGTGTTCACCTGTGACACCTGCAGTAATACACTACAGTGTTCACCTGTGACACCTGCAGTAATACACTACAGTGTTCACCTGTGACACCTGCAGTAATACACTACAGTGTTCACCTGTGACACCTGCAGTAATACACTACAGTGTTCACCTGTAACACCTGCAGTAATACACTACAGTGTTCACCTGTGACACCTGTGACACCTGCAGTAATACACTACGGTTTTCACCTGTGACACCTGCAGTAATACACTACAGTGTTCACCTGTGACACCTGTGACACCTGCAGTAATACACTACAGTGTTCACCTGTGACACCTGTGACACCTGCAGCAATACACTACGGTGTTCACCTGTGACACCTGCAGTAATACACTACGGTGTTCACCTGTGACACCTGCAGTAATACCCTACAGTGTTCACCGGTGACACCTGCAGTAATACACTACGGTGTTCACCTGTGACACCTGCAGTAATACACAACGGTGTTCGCCTGTGACACCTGCAGTAATACCCTACAGTGTTCACTTGTGACCCCTGCAGTAATACACTACAGTGTTCACCTGTGACACCTGCAGTAATACACTACTGTGTTCACCTGTAACACCTGCAGTAATACACTACAGTGTTCACCTGTGACACCTGCAGTAATACCCTACAGTGTTCACCTGTGACACCTGCAGTAATACACTACAGTGTTCACCTGTGACACCTGCAGTAATACACTACGGTGTTCACCTGTGACACCTGCAGTAATACACTACAGTGTTCACCCGTGACACCTGCAGTAATACACTACAGTGTTCACCCGTGACACCTGCAGTAATACACTACAGTGTTCACCTGTGACACCTGCAGTAATACACTACAGTGTTCACCTTTGACACCTGCAGTAATACACTACAGTCTTCACCTGTGATACCTGCAGTAATACACTACAGTGTTCACCCGTGACACCTGCAGTAATACACAGCAGTGTTCACCCGTGACACCTGCAGTAATACACTACGGTGTTCACCCGTGACACCTGCAGTAATACACTACAGTGTTCACCTGTGACACCTGCAGTAATACACTACGGTGTTCACCCGTGCACCTGCAGTAATACACTACAGTGTTCACCTGTGACACCTGCAGTAATACACTGCGGTGTTCACCCGTGACACCTGCAGTAATACACTACAGTGTTCACCTGTGACACCTGCAGTAATACACTACAGTGTTCACCTGTGACACCTGCAGTAATACACTACGGTTTTCACCTGTGACACCTGCAGTAATACACTACAGTGTTCACCTGTAACACCTGCAGTAATACACTACAGTGTTCACCTGTGACACCTGCAGTAATACACTACAGTGTTCACCTGTGACACCTGCAGTAATACACTACAGTGTTCACCTGTAACACCTGCAGTAATACACTACAGTGTTCACCTGTGACACCTGCAGTAATACCCTACAGTGTAACACCTGTGACACCTGCAGTAATACACTACAGTGTTCACCTGTGACACCTGCAGTAATACACTACGGTGTTCACCTGTGACACCTGCAGTAATACACTACAGTGTTCACCCGTGACACCTGCAATCATACACTACAGTGTTCACCTGTGACACCTGCAGTAATACACTACAGTGTTCACCCGTGACACCTGCAGTAATACACTACAGTGTTCACCTGTGACACCTGCAGTAATACACTACGGTGTTCACCCGTGACACCTGCAGTAATACACTACAGTGTTCACCCGTGACACCTGCAGTAATACACTACAGTGTTCACCTGTAACACCTGCAGTAATACACTTCAGTGTTCACCTGTGACACCTGCAGTAATACACTACAGTGTTCACCTGTGACACCTGCAGTAATACACTACAGTGTTCACCTGTGACACCTGCAGTAATACACTACAGTGTTCACCTGTGACACCTACAGTAATACACTACAGTGTTCACCTGTGACACCTGCAGTAATACACTACAGTGTTCACCTGTGACACCTGCATTAATACACTACAGTATTCACCTGTGACATCTGCAGTAATACACTACAGTGTTCACCTGTGACACCTGCAGTAATATACTACGGTGTTCACCTGTGACACCTGCAGTAATACTCTACGGTGTTCACCTGTGACACCTGCAGTAATACACTACAGTGTTCACCTGTAACACCTGCAGTAATACACTACGGTGTTCACCTGTGACACCTGCAGTAATACACTACAGTGTTCACCTGTGAAACCTGCTGTAATACACTACAGTGTTCACCTGTGACACCTGCAGTAATACACTACGGTGTTCACCTGTGACACCTGCAGTAATACACTACAGTGCTCACCTGTAACACCTGCAGTATTACACTACAGTGTTCAAATGTGACACTTGCAGTAATACACTACAGTGTTCACCTGTGACACCTGCAGTAATACACTACAGTGTTCACCTGTAACACCTGCAGTAATACACTACAGTGTTCACCTGTGACACCTGCAGTAATACCCTACAGTGTTCACCTGTGACACCTGCAGTAATACACTACAGTGTTCACCTGTGACACCTGCAGTAATACACTACGGTGTTCACCTGTGACACCTGCAGTAATACACTACAGTGTTCACCCGTGACACCTGCAGTAATACACTACGGTGTTCACCCGTGACACCTGCAGTAATACACTACAGTGTTCACCTGTGACACCTGCAGTAATACACTACGGTGTTCACCCGTGACACCTGCAGTAATACACTACAGTGTTCACCTGTGACACCTGCAGTAATACACTGCGGTGTTCACCCGTGACACCTGCAGTAATACACTACAGTGTTCACCTGTGACACCTGCAGTAATACACTACAGTGTTCACCTGTGACACCTGCAGTAATACACTACGGTGTTCACCTGTGACACCTGCAGTAATACACTACAGTGTTCACCTGTAACACCTGCAGTAACACACTACAGTGTTCACCTGTGACACCTGCAGTAATACACTACAGTGTTCACCCGTGACACCTGCAGTAATACACTACAGTGTTCACCTGTGACACCTGCAGTAATACACTACAGTGTTCACCTGTGACACCTGCAGTAATACACTACAGTGTTCACCTGTGACACCTGCAGTAATACACTACGGTGTTCACCCATGACACCTGCAGTAATACACTACAGTGTTCACCCGTGACACCTGCAGTAATACACTACGGTGTTCACCCGTGACACCTGCAGTAATACACTACAGTGTTCACCTGTGACACCTGCAGTAATACACTACGGTGTTCACCCGTGACACCTGCAGTAATACACTACAGTGTTCACCTGTGACACCTGCAGTAATGCACTACAGTGTTCACCTGTGACACCAGCAGTAATACACTACAGTGTTCACCTGTGACACCTGCAGTAATACACTACAGTGTTCACCTGTGCCACCTGCAGTAATACACTACGGTGTTCACCTGTGACACCTGCAATAATACACTACCGTGTTCACCTGTGACACCTGCAGTAATACACTACAGTGTTCACCTGTGACACCTGCAGTAATACACTACAGTGTTCACCTGTGACACCTGCAGTAATACACTACGGTGTTCACCTGTGACATCTGCAGTAATACACTACAGTGTTCACCTGTGACACCTGCAGTAATACACTACAGTGTTCACCTGTGACACCTGCAGTAATACACTACAGTGTTCACCTGTGACACCTGCAGTAATACACTACAGTGTTCACCTGTAACACCTGCAGTAATACACTACAGTGTTCACCTGTGACACCTGTGACACCTGCAGTAATACACTACGGTTTTCACCTGTGACACCTGCAGTAATACACTACAGTGTTCACCTGTGACACCTGTGACACCTGCAGTAATACACTACAGTGTTCACCTGTGACACCTGTGACACCTGCAGCAATACACTACGGTGTTCACCTGTGACACCTGCAGTAATACACTACGGTGTTCACCTGTGACACCTGCAGTAATACCCTACAGTGTTCACCGGTGACACCTGCAGTAATACACTACGGTGTTCACCTGTGACACCTGCAGTAATACACAACGGTGTTCGCCTGTGACACCTGCAGTAATACCCTACAGTGTTCACTTGTGACCCCTGCAGTAATACACTACAGTGTTCACCTGTGACACCTGCAGTAATACACTACTGTGTTCACCTGTAACACCTGCAGTAATACACTACAGTGTTCACCTGTGACACCTGCAGTAATACCCTACAGTGTTCACCTGTGACACCTGCAGTAATACACTACAGTGTTCACCTGTGACACCTGCAGTAATACACTACAGTGTTCACCTGTGCCACCTGCAGTAATACACTACGGTGTTCACCTGTGACACCTGCAATAATACACTACCGTGTTCACCTGTGACACCTGCAGTAATACACTACAGTGTTCACCTGTGACACCTGCAGTAATACACTACAGTGTTCACCTGTGACACCTGCAGTAATACACTACGGTGTTCACCTGTGACACCTGCAGTAATACACTACAGTGTTCACCTGTGACACCTGCAGTAATACACTACAGTGTTCACCTGTGACACCTGCAGTAATACACTACAGTGTTCACCTGTGACACCTGCAGTAATACACTACAGTGTTCACCTGTAACACCTGCAGTAATACACTACAGTGTTCACCTGTGACACCTGTGACACCTGCAGTAATACACTACGGTTTTCACCTGTGACACCTGCAGTAATACACTACAGTGTTCACCTGTGACACCTGTGACACCTGCAGTAATACACTACAGTGTTCACCTGTGACACCTGTGACACCTGCAGCAATACACTACGGTGTTCACCTGTGACACCTGCAGTAATACACTACGGTGTTCACCTGTGACACCTGCAGTAATACCCTACAGTGTTCACCGGTGACACCTGCAGTAATACACTACGGTGTTCACCTGTGACACCTGCAGTAATACACAACGGTGTTCGCCTGTGACACCTGCAGTAATACCCTACAGTGTTCACTTGTGACCCCTGCAGTAATACACTACAGTGTTCACCTGTGACACCTGCAGTAATACACTACTGTGTTCACCTGTAACACCTGCAGTAATACACTACAGTGTTCACCTGTGACACCTGCAGTAATACCCTACAGTGTTCACCTGTGACACCTGCAGTAATACACTACAGTGTTCACCTGTGACACCTGCAGTAATACACTACGGTGTTCACCTGTGACACCTGCAGTAATACACTACAGTGTTCACCCGTGACACCTGCAGTAATACACTACAGTGTTCACCCGTGACACCTGCAGTAATACACTACAGTGTTCACCTGTGACACCTGCAGTAATACACTACAGTGTTCACCTTTGACACCTGCAGTAATACACTACAGTCTTCACCTGTGATACCTGCAGTAATACACTACAGTGTTCACCCGTGACACCTGCAGTAATACACAGCAGTGTTCACCCGTGACACCTGCAGTAATACACTACGGTGTTCACCCGTGATACCTGCAGTAATACACTACAGTGTTCACCTGTGACACCTGCAGTAATACACTACGGTGTTCACCCGTGCACCTGCAGTAATACACTACAGTGTTCACCTGTGACACCTGCAGTAATACACTGCGGTGTTCACCCGTGACACCTGCAGTAATACACTACAGTGTTCACCTGTGACACCTGCAGTAATACACTACAGTGTTCACCTGTGACACCTGCAGTAATACACTACGGTGTTCACCTGTGACACCTGCAGTAATACACTACAGTGTTCACCTGTAACACCTGCAGTAATACACTACAGTGTTCACCTGTGACACCTGCAGTAATACACTACAGTGTTCACCTGTGACACCTGCAGTAATACACTACAGTGTTCACCTGTAACACCTGCAGTAATACACTACAGTGTTCACCTGTGACACCTGCAGTAATACCCTACAGTGTAACACCTGTGACACCTGCAGTAATACACTACAGTGTTCACCTGTGACACCTGCAGTAATACACTACGGTGTTCACCTGTGACACCTGCAGTAATACACTACAGTGTTCACCCGTGACACCTGCAGTAATACACTACAGTGTTCACCTGTGACACCTGCAGTAATACACTACAGTGTTCACCCGTGACACCTGCAGTAATACACTACAGTGTTCACCTGTGACACCTGCAGTAATACACTACGGTGTTCACCCGTGACACCTGCAGTAATACACTACAGTGTTCACCCGTGACACCTGCAGTAATACACTACAGTGTTCACCTGTAACACCTGCAGTAATACACTTCAGTGTTCACCTGTGACACCTGCAGTAATACACTACAGTGTTCACCTGTGACACCTGCAGTAATACACTACAGTGTTCACCTGTGACACCTGCAGTAATACACTACAGTGTTCACCTGTGACACCTACAGTAATACACTACAGTGTTCACCTGTGACACCTGCAGTAATACACTACAGTGTTCACCTGTGACACCTGCAGTAATACACTACAGTATTCACCTGTGACATCTGCAGTAATACACTATAGTGTTCACCTGTGACACCTGCAGTAATATACTACGGTGTTCACCTGTGACACCTGCAGTAATACTCTACGGTGTTCACCTGTGACACCTGCAGTAATACACTACAGTGTTCACCTGTAACACCTGCAGTAATACACTACGGTGTTCACCTGTGACACCTGCAGTAATACACTACAGTGTTCACCTGTGAAACCTGCTGTAATACACTACAGTGTTCACCTGTGACACCTGCAGTAATACACTACGGTGTTCACCTGTGACACCTGCAGTAATACACTACAGTGCTCACCTGTAACACCTGCAGTATTACACTACAGTGTTCACCTGTGACACTTGCAGTAATACACTACAGTGTTCACCTGTGACACCTGCAGTAATACACTACAGTGTTCACCTGTAACACCTGCAGTAATACACTACAGTGTTCACCTGTGACACCTGCAGTAATACCCTACAGTGTTCACCTGTGACACCTGCAGTAATACACTACAGTGTTCACCTGTGACACCTGCAGTAATACACTACGGTGTTCACCTGTGACACCTGCAGTAATACACTACAGTGTTCACCCGTGACACCTGCAGTAATACACTACGGTGTTCACCCTGTGACACCTGCAGTAATACACTACAGTGTTCACCTGTGACACCTGCAGTAATACACTACGGTGTTCACCCGTGACACCTGCAGTAATACACTACTAGTGTTCACCCTGTGACACCTGCAGTAATACACTACAGTGTTCACCCGTGACACCTGCAGTAATACACTACAGTGTTCACCTGTGACACCTGCAGTAATACACTACAGTGTTCACCTGTGACACCTGCAGTAATACACTACGGTGTTCACCTGTGACACCTGCAGTAATACACTACAGTGTTCACCTGTACACCTGCAGTAACACACTACAGTGTTCACCCTGTGACACCTGCAGTAATACAC
>NW_027190533.1:0-34841 GCF_040958095.1 Procambarus clarkii
CCTCACATATCCCTCCCCTGTACGGGTGCCCACCCTCATATATTCCTCCCCTGTACGGGTGCCCGCCCTCATATATCCCTCCACTGTACGGGTGCCCGCTTCATGTATCTCACCTCTGTATGGGTGCCCACCCGCTTATATCCCACCCCTATACGGGTGCCTGCCCGCATATATCCCACCCCTTTACGGGTGCCCGCCCTCACATATCCCTCCCCTGTACGGGTGCCCACCCTCATATATTCCTCCCCTGTACGGGTGCCCGCCCTCATATATCCCTCCCCTGTACGGGTGCCCGTCCTCATATATCCCACCCCTGTACGGGTACCCTCTTCATGTATCCCACCTCTGTATGGGTGCTCGCCCGCATATATCCCACCCCTGTACGGGTTCCTGCCCGCATATATCCCACCCCTTTACGGATGCCCGCCCGCATGTATCCACCCCTGTACGGGTGCCCGCCCTCATATATCCCACCCCTGTACGGGTGCCCGCCCTCATAATTCCCACCCCTGTACGGGTGCCCGCCCTCATATATCCCACCCCTGTACGTGTGCCCGTCCTCATATATCCCACCCCTGTACGGGTGCCCGCCTTCATATATCCCACCCTTTTACGGGTGCCCTCCCTCATATATACTACCCCTGTACGGGTGCGCGCCCTCATATATCCCACCCTTGTACGGGTGCCCGCCCTCATATATCCCACCCCTATACGGGTGCCCGCCCTCATATATCTCCCACCCCTTGTACGGGTGCCAGCCCTCATATATCCCACGCCTCTATGGGTGCCCCCCCTTATGTATCCCACCCCTGTACGGGTGCCCGCCCTCATATATCCCTCCCCTGTACGGGTACCCGCCCTCATATATCTCTCATCCTTTGTACGGGTGCCAGCCGTCATATATCCCACCCCTGTACGGGTGCCCGCCCTCATTTATCCCACCCTTGTATGGGTGCCCGCCCTCATATATCCCTCCCCTGTACGAGTGCCCGCCCTCATATATCCCACCCCTGTACAAGTGTCCTCCGTCATATATCCCACCCCTGTATGGGTGCCCGCCTATATATATCCCACCCCTGTATGGGTGCCCACCCGCATATATCCCACTCCTGTACGGGTGCCCACTCTCATATATCCCTCCTCTATATGGGTGCCCGCCCTCATATATCCCACCCTGTACGGGTGCCCGCCGTCATATATCCCACCCAAGTACGGGTGTCCGCCCTCTTATATCCCACCCCTGTACGGGTGCCCGCCCTCATATATCCCACCCCTTTACGGGTGCCCGGCAGCATATATCCCACCCCTGTATGGGTGCCCGCTTCATGTATCCCACATCTGTATGGGTGCACACCCGCATATATCTCACCCCTGTACGGGTGCCTGCCCGCATATATCCCACCCCTTTACGGGTGCCTTTCCGCATGTATCCACCTCTGTACGGGTTCCCGCCCTCATATATCCCACCCCTGTACGGGTGGTCGCCCTCATAATTCCCACCCCTGTACGGGTACCCGCCCTCATATATCCCACCCCTTTACGGGTGCCCGCCTGCATATATCCCAGCCCTGTATGGGTGCCAGCTTCATGTATCCCACCCCTTTACGGGTGCCCGCCAGCATATATCCCACCCGTGTACGGGAGCCCGTTTCATGTATCCCACCTCTGTATGGGTGCCCGCCCGCATATATCCAACCCCTTTACGGGTGCCTGCCCGCATATATCCCACCCCTTTACGGATGCCCGCCCGCATGTATCCACCCCTGTACGGGTGCCCGCCCTCATAATTCCCACCCCTGTACGGGTGCCCGCCCTCATATATCCCACCCCTGTACGGGTGCCCGTCCTCATATATCCCACCCCTGTATGGGTGCCCGGCCTCATATATCCCACCCCTGTACGGGTGCCCCCGCTTATGTATCCCACCCCTGTACGGGTGCCCGCCCTCATATATCTTCCATCCCTTGTACGGGTGCTAGCCCTCATATATCCCACCCCTGTACGGGTGCCTGCCCTCATATATCCCACCCTTGTACGGGTGCCCGCCCTCATATATCCCACCCCTGTAAGGGTGCCCGTCTGCATGTATCCACCCCTGTACGGAAGCCCGCCCGCATATATCCCACCCCTCTACGGGTGCCCGTCCTCATATATCCCACCCCTGTACGGGTACCCGCTTCATGTATCCCACCTCTGTATGGGTGCCCACCCTCATATACTCCTCCCCTGTACGGGTGCCCGCCCTCATATATCCCACCCCTGTACGGGTGCCCGCCCTCATATATCCCACCCCTGTACGGGTGCCCGCCCTCATAATTCCCACCCCTGTACGGGTGCCCGCCCTCATATATCCCACCCCTGTACGGGTGCCCGTCCTCATATGTCCCACCCCTGTACGGGTGCCCGCCTTCATATATCCCACCTTTGTACTTGAGCCGTCTCTCATATATACCACCCCTGTACGGGTGCGTGCCCTCATATATCCCACCCTTGTACAGTGCCCGCCCCCATATATCCCACCCCTAAACGGGTGCCCGCCCTTATATATCTCCCACCTCTTGTACGGGTGCCAGCCCTCATATATCCCACCCTCTATGGGTGCCCCCCCTTATGTAGCCCACCCCTGTACGGGTGCCCGCCCTCATATATCTTCCATCCCTTGTACGGGTGCTAGCCCTTATATATCCCACCCCTGTACAGTTCCCGCCCTCATATATCCCACCCTTGTACGGGTGCCTGCCCTTATATATCCCACCCCTGTAAGGGTGCCCATCTGCATGTATCCACCCTTGTATGGGTGCCCGTCCTCATATATCCCATCCCTGTACGGTTGCCCGCCTTCATATATCCCACCCTTGTATGGGTGCCCTCCCTCATATATACCACCCCTGTACGGGTGCGCGCCCTCATATATCCCACCCTTGTACGGGTGCCCGCCCTCATATATCCCACCCCTATACGGGTGCCCGCCCTTATATATCTCCCACCCCTTGTACGGGTGCCAGCCCTCATATATCCCACCCCTCTAAGGGTGCCCCCCCTTATGTATCCCACCCCTGTACGGATGCCCGCCCCCACATATCTTCCATCCCTTGTACGGGTGCTAGCACTCATATATCCCACCCCTGTACGGGTGCCCGCCCTCATATATCCCACCCTTGTACGGGTGCTCGCCCCCATATATCCCACCCCTGTATGGGTGCCCGTCCGCATGTATCCACCCCTGTACGGGTGCCCGCCCTCACATATCCCTCCCCTGTACGGGTGCCCACCCTCATATATTCCTCCCCTGTACGGGTGCCCGCCCTCATATATCCCACCCCTGTACGGTTGCCCATGTTCATATATCCCACCCCTATATGGGTGCCCACTTCATGTATATATCCCAGCAAACAATTTTAGGTTGCCACAACATATCTGGAAAGTATTTGAAAGGATTGGAAACGTTTGTTTTATCGTATCAGATACGATATTGTGTGTGGACTTAAATAGGTTTCCAAAACTTATAACCAAGACATATGTATCTAACACTAATTTGAGATGTTGTGGCAACTTTACACTCCTAACATGAGTCATTCATAATCCATTCATACACCAATATGAATCTCTTGTGAAAGGTTTGAGCCTTATCTGAACCCTTTTCACATCTTTGTGTTTAAAGTTAAATTTCTTGAAATTAAATTATATTATTTTATATTATATTATATTATTTTTATTCTATTTTATTTTATAATGTATTATTATTTTTCTTATATTTTTTTATATTGTATTATTGTTTTCAATTTAAATATTTAAACCAATTTAAGGGTAAAAAAATCAAATAATTTATATTTCTTTTATTATTTACTAACAAATCAGCAAAAATATAAAAACATATGACCTATATAATTATATATATAATATATACATAAATAATATATATATATAAATAATTTATATATATATATATATATATATATATATATATATATATATATATATATATATATATATATATATAAATATATAAATAATATATTTATATATAAATAATATTTATATATAAATAATATATATATATATAAATAATATATATATATAAATAATATATATACATATAAATAATGTATATAAATAATATATATATATAAATAATATATATATATATATATATATATATATATATATATATATATATATATATAAATAATATATATATATATATATATATATATATATATATAAATAATATATATATATAAATAATATATATATATAAATAATATATATATAAATATATATATGATAACCATCTTTGTAACCTATATGTAACTCCCTCTTTGTAACAAAGTTCAAATAAAGCAAATATATATGTGTACATACAAAAGAATGGGGGTGGTAGAAGATAATATTAGTGTTTAGTGAGTGACCACAAGATCTCCTCTGAATACTTTTTATTTTCTTCTCCGAGGCTATGGGTCCCCACATTGGCACCAGAGGTCTTCCTCACAAACTTTTTATATAATATATATATATATAAATAATATATATATAAAGGTAAAACTAGCTAGTTATACGTAGATATATGATAACTAACCAACCTTACCAAACCTAACCTAACCTATATATATATATATATATATATATATATATATATATATATATATATATATATATATATATATATATATATATATATATATATATATATATAGGTTATATATATAAATAAGGCCTCACCCTGACCTATATCAAACAGCTTGGGTTTGGCATTCCCCAAGGGTGTGAGGCAGCGGCTCATGCAGCTAGAGCCTACATTGCCAACATTACGAATGAAAAAGCCCTGATAAAGCTGGACTTCAAAAATGCTTTCAATCTGGTTAGAAGGGATGCAGTACTCAGTGCAGTTCATCGCCTTTTTCCTTCCCTCTACCCGTTTGTAAACTCATGCTACAGCAAGAATCTAACTCTGCTTTTTGGGGAACATGAAATTGAATCACAAGAAGGTGTCCAACAAGGTGACCCCCTTGCTCCTTTTCTGTTCTGCCTAGTTATCAAGGAAGTCACCGATAACCTGTCCAGTGAGCTCAACATTTGGTTTCTGGATGATGGTACTCTAGCCGGCTCCCCAGCCTCACTCTTGGACGACATAAGAATAATCCAGGAGCAATGAGCAAGCCTAGGCCTCACCCTGAACCCTTCCAAGTGCGAAATAACCTCCACCAACCAGCACATAATAGAGCAAATAAAGGTTGTTTTGCCTGACATTCATACAACCAACCCTGAGGACAGCACACTCCTAGGTGCTCCTCTTGGAAGGAATGCCATCGACGGGGTCCTCGGTAAGAAGATCACTGACCTGAAGAGGATGAACGAGAGGATTGAAGACATCGATGCTCATGATGCACTTTACCTCATCACCAGATGCTTGTCCCTCCCCAGGCTGACCTACTTTCTAAGATGTTCGCCATCTTTCAACAATATTAAATTAGAAGAGTATGACAGCTTGCTGAAATCAACACTAGAAAAAGCCCTCAATCTTTCCCTCAGCGACTCACAGTGGAAACAGGCCTCCCTTCCTGTCAGACTCGGGGGCCTTGGCGTGCGCACAGCAACACAAATTGCTGTACCAGCGTTCCTGTCCTCTTCAGTGGGGTCTGACAACTTGGTGAAGGAAATCCTACCTGAGCACCTAGTTCAACAGGCAGGGGTGCATGATCCCAGCTTCACAGACTGCACAACCAAATGGGTCTCTCTCGCAGGACCAGCACCCCAACCACCGCCTTCTGAAGCCCATAAGCAATCCAGCTGGGATCGCCCCATTGCTGACCAAGAAGCTGCAACTTTACTAGAAGCTGCGACAACACCACATGACACTGCCCGACTTAGAGCTGTAGCAGCTCCCCATGCAGGTGATTTCCTATTAGCAACCCCAATGTCAGCAACCGGCACCCGTCTCACACCGCAGGCCCTCCGAATTGCCATGGCTCTCCGCCTAGCTGCCCCAATCCACACCGAATACAGGTGTATTTGCGGCGAGGCAGAGGCCGACAGATATGGACGGCATGGCCTTCTTTGCCAAAGGACGGGAGGATGGCATGCAAGACACGGCGAGGTTAATGACATTATTAAGAGAAGCCTTACCACAGCCGGTTGTCCAGCAGAGAGAGAGCCCCGTTACCTAATGTCCCGCAACTCTGATGAGCCTGTCGGTCGCCCAGACGGAATCACGGTGAACCCCCTGGAAGAATGGTAGACAGTTGGTGTGGGACTACACTTGCGTTTCAACTTTAGCCAATACCTATGTTGACTTCAGTGCTACACAAGCAGGAGGAGCTGCCAATCACCGGGAAGCGGCCAAGTCACGCAAATACAGAGACCTTGAGCACCACTACAATTTTGTCCCCATCGCCTCAGAGACACTTGGTGCCTGGGGTAAAAGTGCTGCTAGCTTTTTGAAGGAGTTGGGGTCTAAGCTAATCGAAACAACTAGAGACCCTAGAGCTGCCAGTTTTCTTTTTCAGCGCCTTAGTGTGGCCATCCAGAGAGGAAATGCTCACTGCATCCACGGTTCCTGCCCGCCATCTGAGGAGCTGGAGGAGCTTTTCAACTTGTGACAAGCAGCCTTGTACCCTGCATGTAATCAATATTGTAACTTTTTTTGTGTAATGACATTTTCAAATAAAGTTAGATAAATATACACACTTAACAAAAGAATAGGGGTGGTAGGAGAAGAAAATATCAAAGTGTTCAGTGAGGATCCACAAGGTCTTCTCTGAGTACTCTTTATTTTCTTCTCCGAGGCTAAGGGTCCCTACACTTGCACCAGAGGTGGTACCCCTTCTATATATATATAAATATATATATATATATATATATATATATATATACATATATATATATATATATATATATATATATATTTATATATATATATATATATATATTTATATATATATATATATATATATATATATATATATATATATATATGTATATATATATATATATATATATATATATATATATATATATATGTATATATATATGCGAACAAGCCTGAATGGTCCCCAGGACATATGCAACTGAAAACTCACACCCCAGAAGTGACTCGAACCCATACTCCCAGAAGCAACGCAACTGGTATGTACAAGACGCCTTAATCCACTTGACCATCACGACCGGACATAATGAGGTGATAGCCGAGGCTATATGAACCACCCCACCGCCGGCACTCGGATAGTTATCTTGGGCATAGCATTTTACCAAATCACCTCATTCTTTGGGGCACACGTGAGGAACACAAATGCGAACAAGCCTGAATGGTCCCCAGGACATATGAAACTGAAAACTCACACCCCAGAAGTGACTCGAACCCATACTCCCAGAAGCAACGCAACTGGTATGTACAAGACGCCTTAATCCACTTGACCATCACGACCGGACATAACTTGACCATCACGACCGGACATAATGAGGGTGATAGCCGAGGCTATATGAACCACCCCACCGCCGGCACTCGGATAGTTATCAGTTGCATATGTCCTGGGGACCATTCAGGCTTGTTCGCATTTGTGTTCCTCACGTGTGCCCCAAAGAATGAGGTGATTTGGTAAAATGCTATGCCCAAGATAACTATCCGAGTGCCGGCGGTGGGGTGGTTCATATAGCCTCGGCTATCACCTCATTATGTGCGGTCGTGATGGTCAAGTGGATTAAGGCGTCTTGTACATACCAGTTGCGTTGCTTCTGGGAGTATGGGTTCGAGTCACTTCTGGGGTGTGAGTTTTCAGTTGCATATGTCCTGGGGACCATTCAGGCTTGTTCGCATTTGTGTTCCTCACGTGTGCCCCAAAGAATGAGGTGATTTGGTAAAATGCTATGCCCAAGATAACTATCCGAGTGCCAGCGGTGGGGTGGTTCATATAGCCTCGGCTATCACCTCATTATGTCCGGTCGTGATGGTCAAGTGGATTAAGGCGTCTTGTACATACCAGTTGCGTTGCTTCTGGGAGTATGGGTTCGAGTCACTTCTGGGGTGTGAGTTTTCAGTTGTATATATATATATATATATATATATATATATATATATATATATATATATATATATATTATAATATATATATATATTATAATATATATACACACATATATATATATAGGAATCTATATGTGTCTATATATAGACACATATAGATTCTTCTATATAGACATTAGAGAAGATTCAGCGGTACGCCATGCACTAGGCTCGCCACCATTTTTAGTAATCGTCATATCCAAGTCTGCTGTGTGATGCACATGTCTTCTTGCTTCACCACCCTGTAATGAAATATTGTTTGTTACTAATTGTTTTCAATAATACATTATTTTATTATATAATATTTAATTTATTAATTAAAAACCGTTTCCATATTATAGAAAAAAAAACTAAAACAAGAATCTATATAAAACTATAGAATAGAATAGAATAGAATAATAGAATAGAATCTATATATCATATATATATTTATATAAATAAATATATATATATAAATATATATATATATATATATATATATATATATATATATATATATATATATATCTATATATATATATATATATATATATATATATCTATATATATATATATATATATATATATATATAACTGAAAACTCACACCCCAGAAGTGACTCGAACCCATACTCCCAGGAGCAAACGCCAACTGGTATGTACAAGATGCCTTAATCCACTTGACCATCACGACCGGACAAAATGAGGTGATAGCCGAGGCTATTTGAACCACCCCACCGCCGGCACTCGGATAGTAGTCTTGGGCATAGCAGTTTACCAAATCACCTCATTCTTTGGGGCACACGTGAGGAACACAAATGCGAACAAGCCTGAATGGTCCCCAGGACAATATGCAACTGAAAACTCACACCCCAGAAGTGACTCGAACCCATACTCCCAGGAGCAAACGCAACTGGTATGTACAAGACGCCTTAATCCACTTGACCATCACGACCGGACAAAATGAGGTGATAGCCGAGGCTATTTGAACCACCCCACCGCCGGCACTCGGATAGTAGTCTTGGGCATAGCATTTTACCAAATCACCTCATTCTTTGGGGCACACGTGAGGAACACAAATGCGAACAAGCCTATCCGAGTGCCGGCGGTGGGGTGGTTCAAATAGCCTCGGCTATCACCTCATTTTGTCCGGTCGTGATGGTCAAGTGGATTAAGGCGTCTTGTACATACCAGTTGCGTTTGCTCCTGGGAGTATGGGTTCGAGTCACTTCTGGGGTGTGAGTTTTCAGTTGCATATTTATTGTCCTGGGGACCATTCAGGCTTGTTCGCATTTGTGTTCCTCACATGTGCCCCAAAGAATGAGGTGATTTGGTAAAATACTATGCCCAAGACTACTATCCGAGTGCCGGCGGTGGGGTGGTTCAAATAGCCTCGGCTATCACCTCATTTTGTCCGGTTGTGATGGTCAAGTGGATTAAGGCGTCTTGTACATACCAGTTGCGTTTGCTCCTGGGAGTATGGGTTCGAGTCACTTCTGGGGTGTGAGTTTTCAGTTGCATATTGTCCTGGGGACCATTCAGGCTTGTTCGCATTTGTGTTCCTCACGTGTGCCCCAAAGAATGAGGTGATTTGGTAAAATGCTATGCCTAAGACTACTATCCGAGTGCCGGCGGTGGGGTGGTTCAAATAGCCTCGGCTATCACCTCATTTTGTCCGGTCGTGATGGTCAAGTGGATTAAGGCGTCTTGTACATACCAGTTGCGTTTGCTCCTGGGAGTATGGGTTCGAGTCACTTCTGGGGTGTGAGTTTTCAGTTGCATATTGTCCTGGGGACCATTCAGGCTTGTTCGCATATATATATATATATATATATATATATATATATATATATATATATATATATATATATATATATATATATATATATATATATATATGCGAACAAGCCTGAATGGTCCCCAGGACATATATATATATATATATATATATATTTATATATATATTTATATATATATTTATATATATATATATTATTATATCCTGCATTATTCCAGCCCATTATTAGAGATAGTAGCCACCTCTTATTTTGGTTTTCTTTCATTATTAGTGCTCAGAAAATTAAATATATCTACATATTTAGTCAAAATCAGTTACATTATTTTATCTTATTCATAGCATAAATGTTCTCAAAGATTACTAAAAAGAAATTGAATTAGACTACAGCAAATTGGCAAACTTTACCTTGTATCTGTTTCCACCGAGTTTGTTTGGGGCGTTCTTCAACATATCAGCAATACTTGTCTCAACATCTCTTTCAGTTGCATTAGTGTGGGTGTTGATACAGGCTTCTGGAAATTTATAAGAATTAATTAATATATATAATTATAATTCACTTTGCCATTCCCCATTCCACAGTCCTCTCGTCCTTCCCACTTTCCCGTCCCCACATCATCCCCACTATTCCCACTTCCCTGTCCCATCGTCCTCCTTACCATTTTCCCCTCCCCTGTCCCTTCTTCCTCCCCCACCATCTCCCATTCACCTGTCCCTTTGTCCTCCCCAACATTCCCCTGTCCCCACCATCACCAACTCCACAGTCCCCTCGTCCTCCCCACCATTACCCTCTCCTCTGTCCCCTCGTCTTCCCCACCATCCCCCCCTCTCGTCCTCCCCACCATTCCAAGCTACCTCATCCGATGCATTCTATAATGGTCTGATGCTTCCATCAGAAAATTGGGAACATCAAATGATCTGATATTCCCATCACTGAAAAATAAGAACAGCTAAAAAAATGAAATGAAAAAAATAAAAAAATAAACTATACTCATGAAATGAACAGTATGGTAAACAACACAGTTCAATTTCAATGCAATGTCACACAAAATTATTAAATCGAAATGAAAATAAATTGAAATCTATGAAAATTCAAATTATCAATGCAATCGGAAATATTGAAATAATATCGCAACATAATATAGTGTGGGTTGCTCTTACGTGCAACAGACGGTGCTGTTTTTCAAAAAAGGCATGGTTTTACCTGTCACAAGTGTGGCATCTATACTTATACTCACGAAATGAACGGTATGGTAAACAACATAGCTCAATTGCAATGCAATGTCACAATAACATTTAATAACAATAATAACAATAACATTTAAATATACTTTAAGATATAATCTAGAAGAAAATAAGAACATTGAAACGGTTCATGAACTCGATTTCAATAAAGGACACTATGGGGAACTTTGAAAAACAGTTAATGAGTATAATTAGACAGACTTGCTGCTAGGCAGAGGAGTAAATAATGAGATATATGGCAAATTTTGCAAAATATACGGCACACAAACATTCATACCCAAACAAAGCAAAATGCTAGGCAAGAACAAAGCAGTTGGCCCGTAGGGGAAAGGAGATACCCACAAGACTGGAATACAAGTCATTAACAAGCACACAAGTACTACACCACACAACAACCGCACTACTACCAGAACTGGACGAATCACTACCAAAACAACACATTGCACATCACTACCAAAACAACACAACACAACACAAGCATTGGCAAAGAATTATAGACCAGTTGCACTAACATCCCACATAATAAAATTATTTGAGAGTGATCAGGAGTCAGGTTACTAGTTTTATAGAGACCAATGACCTCCACAATCCAGGCCAACATGGATTTAGAGCAGGAAGATATTGAAATGCCTCTTACAGCTATCTCTCATGTCCTCTACTTGTACAGTACAGCTACTTGACCATTACGACAAAATCACTGAGATATGAGATAATGATGACACTAACCTCATCTACTCAGACTCCAACCCACTCATATTAAATAATGATGTAAACAATAAATTAAAAAAAAATCCACTTATTAATGTCAACCAACAAACTCACACTAAACATAGAAAGGACCTACAACATCTTACTTGGGAGCAAATCAACAAATGCAATTCATCTACAGTTACACAATGTTAACATCAGAAATAAAAAGATGGTAAGTTCCTTGGTCTATACTTAGATCTGCCCGAAACGCTATGAGTGCTAGTTGCTTTACAAGAATGTATAACTTCAAGTCATTGTACTCTCCCCCAATGTACCTTCTTGTATATAATGAAAAAATAAATAAATAAACAAACACATAATAAATCAATACTTACTAAATTTTGTCTATTATGTAGCAAAGAAGCAGGTCTACGGAAGGCTTTTCTGTTGAGTTCGAAGCCCAGATTACTCGTGGTCTCTGAAATAAGTTAAGATTATAAGTATAAAATTTATAAAACCAAATAATAAACCCGGTATTGCTCTATTTCAGATGCAGACGTACGGAATGATATATCAGACTGTCAGCATGGTATTCAATCTGGAAGGTCCAGTGTAACGAATTTACTCAGTTTCTATGATCGAGCCACAGAGATCTATAAAGAATTCTGATCAAGAAAGAGATCTAGGGGTGGTTTTAGATACAAAACTATAACCTGAGGATCATATTAAGAACATTCTGCGAGGGGCCTATGCTACACTTTTTAACTTTAGAATTGTTTTTAAATACATAGGTCAAAAAGTTTTAAAAGTTTTAAAAGTTTTTTAAACCTCTCGTGTATCATGAGTGTGTTAAAGCTTCAGATGGTGCATTCAGATGATGAATATTACCTAGTTCCTTCATCTGGGAAGAATGAACACATATTGGTGCATTCGGATGATAAAAACTAACTACTGTAGTTCAATTGATCAACAGACTGTATATCATATGCAGACTGTATGTGGATCTGCGGGCCACTCCAAACAACAGCCTGGTGGACCAAGCTCCACCAGGCCTAAAGCACAAAGTGATATAGATGTGATAGAGAAACTAGGTCAAATGGAGGAGTAGGTCTGCATATTAAACAGCACCTGACGTGCATAGAGCTACTAAACTCAATGTGGTGGTAGAGTGGTTGGGGGGGGGGGAAACATTGCAGAAAAAAACAAAAATACAATTTGGTCAACAAAACAGCATTGTTTAAAATAGAAGACATGGGTTGACATTTTGGGGGTAAGGTAGGTTACATTGAGTTAATTAGTTAGTACTTAGTTTTTATCTTAAACTGGTTGGGAGAGGTACAGTGTTGCTGTGCTGGTGAAAGAACACCTAAAGGTAAATTAAATAATGATTGCGAATCCACAAGAAGTTGACATAATAGCGCTAGAGATCTGCAATCAGGATGATAAACTTTCCTTAAAGAATTTGACAAACACTTGCTGATAGGACATGAAGTAAATGAAATGTATGTCAAGTTTTGTGAAATATATGATAAAAGCACAACAAAATTTGTACCAAAGGAGAGATGCAGAACTAGGAAAAGGGGTTTGTTCAACAGAAATTGCGAGAGGGCCTGAGACCCAAACACACACAAATGGAATCAATATATAGCAAGAGGCCAAACCCCCAAACATACAAGCGATGCAAAGATGCGAGAAACAGCAGCAGCAGTAAGGAGAGGGACTTAAGGACCATAAATAAAGTGTGAAAATAAACTCGAGTAAATTTTTTAACTACTCTCGACAGTGAAGAAAAACAAATATTCAGACGATTTGTGTTAGAATCATTAATCTTACACTTTCGGTCATATTCAACAACACAAATACATACACACACATTCCTGTTGCTGTAGCAAGTGAAGAATTACACACACAGATCACAATAACGTGATGCATCAAATGAACAAATCCACAAGGGCCGTGACGAGGATTCGAACCTGCGTCCGGGAGCATCCCAGACACTGCCTTAATCGACTGAGCTACAACAGGGTAAAAGGGTTGAAACCGAAGTTCTACTGAACTTACTGGATCCCATAGCCTCTCCGAGGCACAAACCAGGCTTTTACACAATCCCCTCCCCCCCCGGCACCCGAGCTCAATTGTCAAAAGTGAAAAATTGGGTTTGTCTTCCGAATGCACCATATCGGTAAATTTTTTAATAATCTTTTAAAAATAGTAAATGCCACTATTTTTGCAAAATTATTACGAGATCTATTATTCTATAGAATAATGCATATATGCATATAAATACAAAACAAGTAAATGTAAATAATTTTACCTTGCACCTAGATCCACCAAGCCTGTATGGCGCGCGTTTCAGTACTTCGGAAATCTAGAACTATCTTGAATCTCTAATCTGCAATGAAACAATACATATTATTGCACTTACCAAAACATGGATGAATGTAGAAAATACAGAACTATTAGCTGAATATCAAATAAATGGATTTAATCTATTTCACACAGATAGATATATTAGATATTATATTATATTCCTTTCCTCCCTAGAATCTGGATGTAGCAGGTGCTCAATTGTCAAAAGTGAAAAATTTGGTTTATTTAACATACACGCCATAGACCGGCTTGGGAAAAAAAAGTTCGTAAAACCCAGGGGCCATAGACCGGCTATGAAAGAAAATTTGAGAAAACCCTGGGGCCATAGAACGGCTATTTAATCCCCTTGAACGGACATGTGCATGGACCACTGAGGCATCGAAAAAAAACATGGGCCATAGACCGGCTTGGGAAAAAAAAGTTTGTAAAATTCAGGGGCCATAGACCGGCTATGAAAGAAAATTAGAGAAAACCCTGGGGCCATAGAACGGCTATTTAATCCTCTTGAACGGACCTGTGCATGGACCACTGAGGCATCGAAAAAAAACACGGGCCATAGACCGGCTTGGGAAAAAAAGTTCGTAAAACCCAGGGGCCATAGACCGGCTATTTAATCCCCTTGAACGGACATGTGCATGGACCACTGAGGCATCGAAAAAAAACACGGGCCATAGACCGGCTTGGGAAAAAAAAGTTTGTAAAACCCAGGGGCCATAGACCGGCTTGGGAAAAAAAAGTTTGTAAAACCCAGGGGCCATAGACCGGCTATGAAAGAAAATTTGAGAAAACCCTGGGGCTATTTAATCCCCTTGAACGGACCTGTGCATGGACCACTGAGGCATAAAAAAAAACATGGGCCATAGACCGGCTTGGGAAAAAAAGTTCGTAAAACCGAGGGGCCATAGACCGGCTATTTAATCCCCTTGAACGGACATGTGCATGGACCACTGAGGCATCAAAAAAAAACACGGGCCATAGACCGGCTTGGGAAAAAAAAGCTAGGTTAGGCTAGGTAAAAAAGAAAGTAGCCTGGTTAGACTATGTATGTTTAAATCTCTGATTTAAACAGAGCCAGTGTTCAGTCAAATAACTGAATTTATCAAATCTTATCCTTGTATAATATACAAGCTGATGTGAGATCCCTGTCTACAGGTGGACTGGAACTTCTATCAACTAATCCATACATCAAACCTGTCCCTTACAGCCCACAATCTATCATTAGGAAAACCCATAGCCCATAGCCTCTCCGAGGCACAAACCAGGCTTTTACACAACCCCCCCCCCCCTGCACCCGAGCTCAATTGTCAAAAGTGAAAAATTGGGTTTGTCTTCCGAATGCAACATATCGGTAAATTTTTTAATAATCTTTTAAAAATAGTAAATGCCACTATTTTTGCAAAATTATTACGAGATCTATTATTTTATAGAATAATGCATATAAATGCATATATGCATATAAATACAAAACAAGTAAATGTAAATAATTTTACCTTGCACCTAGATCCACCAAGCCTGTATGGCGCGCGTTTCAGTACTTCGGAAATCTAGAACTATCTTGAATCTCTAATCTGCAATGAAACAATACATATTATTGCACTTACCAAAACATGGATGAATGTAGAAAATACAGAACTATTAGCTGAATATCAAATAAATGGATTTAATCTATTTCACACAGATAGATATATTAGATATTATATTATATTCCTTTCCTCCCTAGAATCTGGATGTAGCAGGTGCTCAATTGTCAAAAGTGAAAAATTTGGTTTATTTAACATACACGCCATAGACCGGCTTGGGAAAAAAAAGTTCGTAAAACCCAGGGGCCATAGACCGGCTATGAAAGAAAATTTGAGAAAACCCTGGGGCCATAGAACGGCTATTTAATCCCCTTGAACGGACCTGTGCATGGACCACTGAGGCATCGAAAAAAAACACGGGCCATAGACCGGCTTGGGAAAAAAAAGTTTGTAAAACCCAGGGGCCATAGACCGGCTATTTAATCCCCTTGAATGGACATGTGCATGGACCACTGAGGCATCGAAAAAAAAACACGGGCCATAGACCGGCTTGGGAAAAAAAAGTTCGTAAAACCCAGGGGCCATAGACCGGCTATTTAATCCCCTTGAACGGACATGTGCATGGACCACTGAGGCATCGAAAAAAAACACGGGCCATAGACCGGCTTGGGAAAAAAAAGTTTGTAAAACCCAGGGGCCATAGACCGGCTTGGGAAAAAAAAGTTCGTAAAACCCAGGGGCCATAGACCGGCTATGAAAGAAAATTTGAGAAAACCCTGGGGCCATAGAACGGCTATTTAATCCCCTTGAATGGACCTGTGCATGGACCACTGAGGCATCAAAAAAAAACACGGGCCATAGACCGGCTTGGGAAAAAAAATCTAGGTTAGGCTAGGTAAAAAAGAAAGGAGCTAGGTTAGACTATGTATGTTTAAATCTCTGATTTAAACAGAGCCAGTGTTCAGTCAAATAACTGAATTTATCAAATCTTATCCTTGTATAATATACAAGCTGATGTGAGATCCCTGTCTACAGGTGGACTGGAACTTCTATCAACTAATCCATACATCAAACCTGTCCCTTACAGCCCACAATCTATCATTAGGAAAACCATGTGAGAAATCTTTAAGGAATTCTGATAAAGAAAGAGATCTAGGGGTGGTTCTAAATAGAAAACTATCACCTGAGGACCACATAAGAACATTGTGTGAGGAGCCTATGCCATGCATTCCAACTTCAGAATTGCTTTTAAATACATGGATGGCGAAATACTAAAGAAATTGTTCACCACTTTTGCTAGTCCAAAGCTAGAATATGCAGCAGTTGTGGGGTGCCCTTATTGTGTGCCCATATTAGGGTGCCATCACATTTAAACCAACCAAGCCCACAAATACGTCAACATGGACCAGCATTACACAGTCTAACATACTCTGTCAGATGTAACAACTAAATTTGTGAATTCAAGACCAAATCTATTGCATAATACAGTGTTAGTACGAGAAAAACATTACTTACATTCGAAGCCGTGTTTTAAAATGGCGGCGGTCTTGTACTGACACTCCAAACTGTGTGTTCGTTTGCGTATGATGAACGTGTGACAATTTACTACAACAATTATTTAATTATTCTTATTCTTTATTTTACTATTTTTAGGGTACATGAAATTTCCAACTTATTTACACACAATAATATAATTGCATTGTCATAACCTTTATATATTACGGAAAATACGATGACATGAACGAAGTCAAAGTGAAGTTGAAGTCAAAGTCATTCGCCGAACGTATTAGTCATTTTTTTTTCTCCCAAACGATAGGGGATAACAAATCCACAGAGAATATAAGTGTAAAGTCAATTTTATTCAGGAAAGTACATACATAGTTGATTTACAAACATAATGTTGGATTTATAGATAGAGCTAGTGCATACAATACCTAAAGCCAATATAGTAGGCATATAGCATTTCAGGCAACCGGGCAGTATATATGGACCCCTTACTCAAATCTCTGAATATGTTAGATATTAAGTCCCTGCACATACTCTCATGTGTATTTTATATATATAAAACGCTGCACTGTAATGTCAATCCTGACCCTAAAAGCTTCCTAGAAGGTTGCAACAGATCCCATGAGCACCACACCAGAAACAAATACCTGTAGGTGTGTACTGGTGCCTTATAGTGTGTACTCGTACCTTATGGTGTGTACTGGGGCCTTATGGTGTATACTGGTGCTTTATGGTGTGTACTGGTGCCTTATGGTGTGTTCTAGTGCCTTATGGTGCGTACTGGTGCCGTATGGAGTGTACTGGTGCCTTATGGTGTGTACTGGTGCATTATTGTGTGTACTGGTGCCTTATTGTGTACTGGTGCCTTATGGTGTGTACTGGTGCATTATGGTGTGTACTGGTGCATTATGGTGTGTACTGGTGCATTATGGTGTGTACTGGTGCCTTATGGTGTGTGTTCTGGTGCCTTATGGTGTGTACTGGTGCCATATGATGTGTACTGGTGCATTATGGTGTGTACTGGTGCCTTATGGTGTGTACTGGTGCCTTATGGCGTGTACTGGTGCCTTATAGTGTGTACTGGTGCATTATGGTGTGTACTGGTGCCTTATGGTGTGTACTTGTACCTTATTGTGTATACTGGTGCCTTATGGTGTGTACTGGTTCCTTATGGTGTATACTGGGGCTTTATTGTGTGTACTGGTGCTTTATGGTGTGTACTGGTGCCTTATGGTGTGTTCTGGTGCCGTATGGTGCGTACTGGTGCCTTATGGTGTGTACTGGTGTCTTATGGTGTGTAATGGTGCCTTATGGTGTGTACTGGTGCCTTATGGTATATACTGGTGCCTTATAGTGTGTACTGGTTCCTTATGGTGTGTACTTGGGCCTTATGGTGTGTACTGGTGCTTTATGGTGTGTACTGGTGCCTTATGGTGTGTTCTAGTGCCTTATGGTATGTACTGGTGCCTTATGGTTTGTACTGGTGTCTTATGGTGTGTACTGGTGCCTTATGGTGTGTACTGGTGCCTTATGGTGTGTACTGGTGCCTTATGGTGTGTACTGGTGCCTTATGGTATGTACTGGTACCTTATGGTGTGTACTGGTACCTTTTGGTGTGTACTGGTGCCTTATGGTGTGTACTGGTGCCTTATGGTGTGTACTGGTGCCGTATGGTGTGTACTGGTGCCTTATGGTGTGTACTGGTGCCTTATGGTATGTACTGGTGCCTTATGGTGTGTACTGGTGCCTTATGGTGTGTTCTGGTGCCTTATGGTGTGTACTGGTGCCTTATAGTGTGTACTGGTGTCTTATGGTGTGTACTGGTGCCTTATGGTGTGTTCTGGTGCCTTATGGTGTGTGTTCTGGTGCCTTATGGTGTATACTGGTGCCTTATGGCGTGTACTGGTGCCTTATAGTGTGTACTGGTACCTTATTGTGTGTACTGGTGCATTATGGTGTGTATTGCACACTTTAGTGAGCGCGGCACTAGCTGGAAAAACAAGCGGGTTGTGCGCGCGGCGTTCTGGGCGCTCAAGCGTAAACACAAAAAAGTTTATAATCTTTTCACGCTCCTAACCTCAATTCTCGAGCTACGTTTTTCATTTTGGTATCAATGCGTTGGCAATAAAATTCTCTACAAGATCATATGCATAAAATGTCACCGAAGCATTTAGTATCCCACCACGAAGTAAATAAACACGAAGATGACTGGCCGTGACACCCAAACAGGAAGTAAATGTTCATACTCTTTCGTTTGTTGCCAGGCTCACAGTCATCCTACAGCGCTCATTTTGATATCACTGAACTCACAATAAAATTCCCCACCCAGACATATGCCTATCAATGTCTAATTATGGTATCGGGTGACCCGCACGAGTGTGGGAACTGGGCGAAGCGTTAGCCGTGATTTCAGCAGGGACGACACTGGTGTGATGCAGCGCTTTGAATGTTTATACTTATTTCACTGTCCTGACATTATTTCTGGAGCTACGTATTTCATTTTTATAGCAATGTGTTCGCAATAGAAAGTTCTATAAGAACATGGGTAGAGTTGGCCAACACAGCGTCAAATAAATTTGCGGGGAATAAAATCTTACGCGTGTTTGTACCCGTGAGCGTCAAAAGTTTTTACTTTGCTCATGTTTTTCAAGTTTATACTTGTTTGACACCGTTTTTTTTTTGTATAGTGTTCGGAATAAAATTACCTACACAGACATATGCATATCAAATACAATTCCTTGGAATTCACAGCTGTAGAGATGTCTTGCACGCTATACCAGTTTCCTTCCTGATACCCGACTTTGAACACACTTCACACCTGCGACGTTTGGGGATTTTTACCAGCTCATGTTTCAATTTATAGTTCAGGCGAGTCTCTGCTATAACAACACGTCGCTGTTGTCTCTCGGTTGGCAATAAACTACTGTCTGAATCGTCGCTCTCACTATTGTTTTCAAACACTAATGTGGAATATGAATTATCTTCATCAGATTCAGCTTCAGCACTAGGTGTAGACGTGAAGAGAGGGCGCCTTACACCCGACGGGCCAGGTGTTGACGGGTCAGCAGCAGGACACACAGGACCAGTGTCATGATTTATGTCTGGAGCATGAACTAAATGTGGAGATGGTGTAGTTGTTGCAGGCCACTCTGCCTTGTCACATTTCAATAAAGACCAAATAGCAACTTCATGGAACTAGAGCAGAGTTAGTTTCCTTCGATCATCTGGGTTGGCCTTGTACAATGCATAAGCGTTTTGCAATGCCATTTGCAAGAAATAAAATGTTATTTTCTTGGTCCATTTGTGACATTTCCTGGCGAAATGGTAATACTTTACCATTTGATCAAAGTGGTCAACACCCTTCATGAACTTATTGTAGTCAACAATTGCCTGTGGTTTGTTCACCACAACCTGCTGTAGTCTTACTGTTCCATCTGCCCTGCGAACTCGTTTTCTTTTCTGAACTTTTTTTGTCTACATTGTGTTGGTTGGGCGAGGGGAGAGCCGAGGGGAGAGAGATCCGATTGCTCCACGTGACAACAAAACAATGGGCCTGTCACGTGACCCAGTAGGCCGACGTGACTTGCGGCCTACCCGAGAGAACAGGAATTTCATGGCGCGGAGTTTGAAACAAACCCCAAGTAAATCGGATTTAAACTGGATTTTTTACAAATATTTTAAACCGCACCGTAAATTTACGTCGTGATCCGACAAGCGGTTAGGGAAAACGCCCGTAATTCCAAGTCGAAAATCCAGGAAAGTGTTAATTTAGAACCTGTACTTGAGGTCGATCTCGAACCCATTGTTGATGTGATGACTTATATTGAATTTTGTAACTAGCTCATCAAGATTGTAACTTGCTTAGCTAAATGAATTGTGGGGTTCAGTCCCTGAGCCCATTATGTGCCTCTGTAACCCTTTCCACAACCGCCCACAAGATGGGTATGGGGTGCATAATGGGGTGGGGTGTCTTGGCCAAACGTGCCACATCAAAACCACAAGTTGACATTGAATGTGAATTAACAATGAGACAAGTAAGATTTATACTAATACATTTATACTAACTCTGTTGAGCATTGACCATTTATACATCAAATCTGTTGATGTGAGCACTTTAGTTTAGTCTGCCGTTTAAAGAAAAAAAGAGCATATCAATGGTATATCACAGAAAACGAATTTATCATAAACTCATGTATTTGTCTTATCATATTGAACTGCATTCATATTTTTAATATATAACAATATGAATATACAAATTTCTGTAAATCCCCTACCATGTTGGAATCTGTGGAAATGAATGAGCAAATGTGCTGGCTGAAGGCGCTGAAGGAAACCACATTGGTTTCATTTTGGATACAAATGTCCATGGAGATTCAAAATGGAAACTAATTATATAGTTGAACCTGCAGAGAGGAGTTTAAGAATCTGTGTTGAGAGTGATGGACACAGCCTTCACAATTATACTTCAGAGAATGTAAACATCTAAGAGTCATTAGAAATATGTGTAGAATAATAAACCCTACATTGTTTGAGTTAGGGAAAACACCATTTGTGATATATAGATACTATAGCTGTTCCTAAAGATTCACCCATTTTGCACCAGCAAGATAACATATAAGATTTTAAGAGTTGACGAATGTTAATATTCTTGTTTGATAAACTGTGAACTTGAGACATAGTTAATAAGAACATTCCAATTATAACACAACAAAAAGTTTTCAGAATCTTTAACACCACTTTCCAGCAACTTATATAATTTATATAAATTATTTTAGGGAATAATACATAAATTATATATTTAAACATGATATAGTGTTTAGTGGAATGCATAAGGAGTCAAATTGTGTTAAAAAGAGCAATTTTTAGAAAATTTGGAAAACTACTTTTTTCTGTTCAAATTATAACTAAATGGATTTTAAAGGTTTCACTCAGCCAATATATATCATTCACAATTTATTAATGAATTTTACAAAAAAACACCATAAATTTTATATTTAAACATGTAAAAACTATTTGTTTTACATTTGGAAGAAAATAATTGTAGAAAAACAATTTAAAATTAAACCTTTGTGTTTGGATTTTTTGAGTAAAAGTTTCTCAAAGGCTCTCCTGCACCATTCTCAATGCAAATCATGCCCACACCTATGGGAAGAGATAGGCGAACGTTGTGTAGATGATTTGTGTTTGCTGTGTTATATTATATAATATATTATATTATCATATATCCCACCCTTGTACGGGTGCCCGCCCTCATATATCTCTCACCCCTTGTACGGGTGCCAGCCCTCATATATCCCACCCCTGTACGGGTGCCCCCGCTTATGTATCCTACCCCTGTACGGGTGCCCGCCCACATATATCTTCCATCCCTTGTACGGGTGCTAGCGCTCATATATCCCACCCCTGTACGGGTGCCCGCCCTCATATATCCCACCCTTGTACGGGTGCCCGCCCTTATATATCTCACCCCTGTAAGGGTGCCCATCTGCATGTATCCACCCCTGTATGGTTGCCCGCCCTCACATATCCCTCCCCTGTACGGGTGCCCACCCTCATATATTCCTCCCCTGTACGGGTGCCCTCCCTCATATATCCCACCCCTGTACGGGTGCCCGTCCTCATATATCCCACCCCTGTACGGGTGCCCGCTTCATGTATCCCACCTCTGTATGGGTGCCCACCCGCTTATATCCCACCCCCTATACGGGTGCCTGCCCGCATATATCCCACCCCTTTACAGGTGCCCGCCCTCACATATCCCTCCCCTGTACGGGTGCCCACCCTCATATATTCCTCCCCTGTACGGGTGCCCGCCCTCATATATCCCACCCCTGTACGGGTGCCCGTCCCCATATATCCCACCCCTGTACGGGTGCCCGCTTCATGTATCCCACCTCTGTATGGGTGCCCGACCACATATATCCCACCCCTGTATGGGTTCCTGCCCGCATATATCCAACCCCTTTACGGATGCCCGCCCGCATGTATCCACCCCTGTACGGGTGCCCGCCCTCATATATCCCACCCCTGTACGGGTGCCCGCCCTCATAATTCCCACCCCTGTACGGGTGCCCGCCCTCATATATCCCACCCCTGTACGGGTGCCCGTCCTCATATATCCCACCCCTGTACGGGTGCCCGCCTTCATATATCCCACCCTTGTACGGGTGCCCTCCCTCATATATACTACCCCTGTACGGGTGCGCGCCCTCATATATCCCACCCTTGTACGGGTGCCCGCCCTCATATATCCCACCCCTATACGGGTGCCCGCCCTCATATATCTCCCACCCCTTGTACGGGTGCCAGCCCTCATATATCCCACGCCTCTATGGGTGTCCCCCCTTATGTATCCCACCCCTGTATGGGTGCCCGCCCTCATATATCCCTCCCCTGTACGGGTACCCGCCCTCATATATCTCCCATCCTTTGTACAGGTGCCAGCCCTCATATATCCCACCCCTGTACGGGTGCCCTCCCTCATATATCCCACCCCTGTACGGGTGCCCGTCCTCATATATCCCACCCCTGTACGGGTGCCCGCTTCATGTATCCCACCTCTGTATGGGTGCCCACCCGCTTATATCCCACCCCCTATACGGGTGCCTGCCCGCATATATCCCACCCCTTTACAGGTGCCCGCCCTCACATATCCCTCCCCTGTACGGGTGCCCACCCTCATATATTCCTCCCCTGTACGGGTGCCCGCCCTCATATATCCCACCCCTGTACGGGTGCCCGTCCCCATATATCCCACCCCTGTACGGGTGCCCGCTTCATGTATCCCACCTCTGTATGGGTGCCCGACCACATATATCCCACCCCTGTATGGGTTCCTGCCCGCATATATCCCACCCCTTTACGGATGCCCGCCCGCATGTATCCACCCCTGTACGGGTGCCCGCCCTCATATATCCCACCCCTGTACGGGTGCCCGCCCTCATAATTCCCACCCCTGTACGGGTGCCCGCCCTCATATATCCCACCCCTGTACGGGTGCCCGTCCTCATATATCCCACCCCTGTACGGGTGCCCGCCTTCATATATCCCACCCTTGTACGGGTGCCCTCCCTCATATATACTACCCCTGTACGGGTGCGCGCCCTCATATATCCCACCCTTGTACGGGTGCCCGCCCTCATATATCCCACCCCTATACGGGTGCCCGCCCTCATATATCTCCCACCCCTTGTACGGGTGCCAGCCCTCATATATCCCACGCCTCTATGGGTGTCCCCCCTTATGTATCCCACCCCTGTATGGGTGCCCGCCCTCATATATCCCTCCCCGGTACGGGTACCCGCCCTCATATATCTCCCATCCTTTGTACAGGTGCCAGCCCTCATATATCCCACCCCTGTACGGGTGCCCGCCCTCATTTATCCCACCCTTGTACGGGTGCCCGCCCTCATATATCCCTCCCCTGTACGGGTGCCCGCCCTCATATATCCCACCCCTGTACAGGTGCCCTCCGTCATATATCCCACCCCAGTATGGGTGCCCGCCCTTATATATCCCACCCCTGTATGGGTGCCCGCCCGCATATATCCCACTCCTGTACGGGTGCCCACTCTCATATATCCCTCCTCTATACGGGTGCCCGCCCTCATATATCCCACCCTGTACGGGTGCCCGCCGTCATATATCCCACCCAAGTACGGGTGTCTGCCCTCTTATATCCCACCCCTGTACGGGTGCCCGCCCTCATATATCCCACCCCTTTACGGGTGCCCGGCAGCATATATCCCACCCCTGTATGGGTGCCCGCTTCATGTATTCCACACCCTATGCGGGTGCCCGCTTCATGTATCCCACCCCCTTTGCGGGTGCCCGCCAGCATATATCCCACCCCTGTATGGGTGCCCGCTTCATGAATCCCACCCCTTAACGGGTGCCCGCCAGCATATATCCCACCCCTGTTCGGGTGCCCGCTTCATGTATCCCACATCTGTATCGGTGCACACCCGCATATATCCCACCCCTTTACGGGTGCCTGCCCGCATGTATCCACCTCTGTACGGGTTCCCGCCCTCATATATCCCACCCCTGTACGGGTGCTCGCCCTCATAATTCCCACCCCTGTACGGGTGCGCGCCCTCACATATCCCACCCTGTACGGGTGCCCGTCCTCATATATCCCACCCCTTTACGGGTGCCCGCCTGCATATATCCCAGCCCTGTATGGGTGCCAGCTTCATGTATCCCACCCCTTTACGGGTGCCCGCCAGCATATATCCTACCCCTGTACGGGAGCCCGCTTCATGTATCCCACCTCTGTATGGGTGCCCGCCCGCATATATCCAACCCCTGTACAAGTGCCTGCCCGCATATATCCCACCCCTTTACGGATGCCCGCCCGCATGTATCCACCCCTGTACGGGTGCCCGCCCTCATAATTCCCACCCCTGTACGGGTGCCCGCCCTCATATATCCCACCCCTGTACGGGTGCCCGTCCTCATATATCCCACCCCTGTATGGGTGCCCGCCCTCATATATCCCACCCTTGTACGGGTGCCCGCCCTCATATATACCTCCCCTGTACGAGTGCGTGCCCTCATATATCCCACCCTTGTACGGGTGCCCGTCCTCATATATCCCGCCCCTGTACGGGTGCCAGCCCTCATATATCCCACGCCTCTATGGGTGCCCCCCCTTATGTATCCCACCCCTGTACGGGTGCCCGCCCTCATATATCCCTCCCCTGTACGGGTACCCGCCCTCATATATCTCCCATCCTTTGCATGGGTGCCAGCCCTCATATATCCCACCCCTGTACGGGTGCCCGCCCTCATTTATCCCACCCTTGTACGGGTGCCCGCCCTCATATATCCCTCCCCTGTACGGATGCCCGCCCTCATATGTCCCACCCCTATACAGGTGCCCTCCGTCATATATCCCACCCCTGTATGGGTGCCCGCCCTTATATATCCCACCCCTGTATGGGTGCCCGCCCGCATATATCCCACTCCTGTACGGGTGCCCACTCTCATATATCCCTACTCTATGCGGGTGCCCGCCCTCATATATCCCACCCTGTACGGGTGCCCGCCGTCATATATCCCACCCAAGTACGGGTGTCCGCCCTCTTATATCCCACCCCTGTACGGGTGCCCGCCCTCATATATCCCACCCCTTTACGGGTGCCCGGCAGCATATATCCCACCCCTGTATGGGTGCCCGCTTCATGTATTCCACCCCCTTTGCGGGTGCCCGCTTCATGTATCCCACCCCCTTTGCGGGTGGCCGCCAGCATATATCCCACCCCTGTATGGGTGCCCGCTTCATGTATCCCACCCCTTTACGGGTGCCTGCCCGCATGTATCCACCTCTGTACCCAGCAAACACAAATCATCTACACAACGTTCGCCTATCTCTTGCCATAGGTGTGGGAATGATTTGCATTGAGAATGGTGCAGGAGAGCCTTTGAGAAACTTTTACTCAAAAAATCCAAACACAAAGGTTTAATTATAAATTGTTTTTCTACAATTATTTTCTTCCAAATGTAAAACAAATAGTTTTTACATGTTTAAATATAAAATTTATGGTGTTTTTTTGTAAAATTCATTAATAAATTGTGAATGATATATATTGGCTGAGTGAAACCTTTATAATCCATTTAGTTATAATTTGAACAGAAAAAAGTATTTTTCCAAATTTTCTAAAAATTGCTCTTTTTAACACAATTTGACTCCTTATACATTCCACTAAACACTATATCATGTTTAAATATATAATTTATGTATTATTCTCTAAAATAATTTATATAAATTATATAAGTTGCTGGAAAGTGGTGTTAAGGATTTTGAAAACATTTTGTTGTGTTAATATGTTCTTATTAACTATGTCTCAAGTTCACAGTTTATCAAACAAGAATATTAACATTCGTCAACTCTTAAAATCTTATATGTTATCTTGCTGGTGCAAAAAAGGGTGAATCTTTAGGAACAGCTATAGTATCTATATATATCACAAATGGTGTTTTCCCTAACTCAAACAATGTAGGGTTTATTATTCTACACATATTTCTAATGACTCTTAGATGTTTACATTCTCTGAAGTATAATTGTGAAGGCTGTGTCCATCACTCTCAACACAGATTCTTAAACTCGTCTCTGCAGGTTCAACTATATAATTAGTTTCCATTTTGAATTTCCATGGACATTTGTATCCAAAATGAAACCAATGTGGTTTCCTTCAGCGCCTTCAGCCAGCACATTTGCTCATTCATTTCCACAGATTCCAACAAGGTAGGGGATTTACAGAAATTTGTATATTCATATTGTTATATATTAAAAATATGAATGCAGTTCAATATGATAAGACAAATACATGAGTTTATGATAAATTCGTTTTCTGTGATATACCATTGATATGCTCTTTTTTTCTTTAAACGGCAGACTAAACTAAAGTGCTCACATCAACAGATTTGATGTATAAATGGTCAACGCTCAACAGAGTTAGTATAAATGTATTAGTATAAATCTTACTTGTCTCATTGTTAATTCACATTCAATGTCAACTTGTGGTTTTGATGTGGCACGTTTGGCCAAGACACCCCACCCCATTATGCACCCCATACCCATCTTGTGGGCGGTTGTGGAAAGGGTTACAGAGGCACATAATGGGCTCAGGGACTGAACCCCACAATTCATTTAGCTAAGCAAGTTACAATCTTGATGAGCTAGTTACAAAATTCAATATAAGTCATCACATCAACAATGGGTTCGAGATCGACCTCAAGTACAGGTTCTAAATTAAGCAACTGACATATGTGGAGAGCTAGTATCAAAATTTATATGTTTGTCCTGCACACCGTCCCCCATCCAGTGGGCAGCGGTGGATAGGTTACAATCACTTAGTTGTTATCTACAGTTAGCAAACTGGGGATATTTGGCTAAAATTTCTGGTAGCAGATCATTTTGAATGAAATATTGACACATCGCTGGAACATTGGTTATAGAATTGTCTCTAAATTCATGTATCTTTTCGCACTCCATCACATAGTGACGGAGGGTGTGCGAATAATTTTGTTGACACAGTTTACATTTGGTCAGGTCTACATCAGCAGATAATGAGAATTCCCAGAGATACTTGTAACCGAGTCTAAGCCGAGCAGTAGTAACATCTAGAAGTCTGCTGATTTTATTGGATGATCCATAGATGTGTGGCTCCTCTTGTATGATATGTATGATAGATGGAATTACTAGTTCCAGTTTCTAGGCAGGCGATGAGTACTCACAATAACCTTAATTAAGCGTCAAAACAAAAATGTGTATACTCTTTTTACTCTCCTGACCTTAGTTCTCGAGCTATGTATTTCATTTTGGTACCAACGTGTTCGCAATAACATTCTCTAGAAGAAAATCAGCAAAAACGGTCACCAAAAGTTATATGAATACCAGCACCCAATAAATACCTACGTAGATGACTCGCCGTGAGTGCCCAAGAGCAACAAAATGTTTTTACTCTTGGGATTGTTATCACTTCCACACTTGTCCTACAGCGTTAATTTTGGTATCAATGTACTCGCAATGAAATTCCCAACACGGTGATATGAATATAAACGTAGAATAATGGTCGCTGCCCACCCGCAAGAGTGTGGGAAGTGGCGGAACTGTTACCCAGTATTGGTGACAAGACGACACATGGGCGATACAGTGCTTTGAAAGTTTATAATTATATCACTGTCCTGACATTATTATTGTATGTACGTCATTCATTTTTGTGCCAATGTTTTCGCAATAGAATGTTCTATGAGCCCGTAGGTAAAAAAGAGCAACAAAGCGTAAGATAGAATAGCACCATATATAAAACAACGCTGGTACATATCAGTGAGCGTCAAACACACACGAAATGTGTGTGTTTGATGGTGGTCAAACGATGTTTGATGTGTTTGATCAGGTGATGTCCTGATCCGCATAATTAAAGTATGAATTATGTTGAGAAAAAATAAGAAAAAAGGGAAAAAACAGGGGTGGGAGAAACATGACAGAAAAAGAGTAAAAATACAATTTGGTCAACAAAACAGCATTGTTTAAATAAAAGATATGGATTGACATTTTGGGGGTTAGGTTGGTAGGTTACATTGAGTTAATTAGGTAGTACTTAGTGTTTATCTGTTATAGATAGGAGCTGCCTGGTATGGGCCAATAGGCCTTCTGCAGTTACCTTTGTTTTTATGTTTTTGCCCTGTAACCTAAATGGTTAGAGAGGCACATATATGGGCTTAGGGACTGAACCCCACACTACATTTAGCTAAGCTGGTTACAATCTTGATGATATAGTTACAAAATTCTGTATAAGTCGTCACATTATCAATGGGTTCGAGATCAACCACAATTTCCTGAATAGATATAACAAAGGGGATATTAATAGGGTATTAAAATTGTCAACACAAGATAGAACACGAAACAATGGGTATAAATTGGATAAGTTTAGATTTAGGAAAGACTTGGGTAAATACAGGTAAATAAATACAAATTTATAAATAAATCTATAAATCCAACATTATGTTTGTAAATCAACTATGTATGTATGAAAAAAAATGACTAATACGTTCGGCGAATGACTTTGACTTCAACTTCACTTTGACTTCGTTCATGTCATCGTATTTTCCGTAATATATAAAGGTTATGACAATGCAATTATATTATTGTGTGCAAATAAGTTTGAAATTTCATGTACCCTAAAAATATTAAAATAAAGAATAAGAATAATTAAATAATTGTTGTAGTAAATTGTCACACGTTCATCATACGCAAACGAACACACAGTTTGGAGCGTCAGTACAAGACCGCCGCCATTTTAAAACACGGCTTCGAATGTAAGTAATGTTTTTCTCGTACTAACACTGTGTTATACAATAGATTTGGTCTTGATTTCACAAATTTAGTTGTTACATCTGACAGAGTATGTTAGACGGTGTAATGCTGGTCCATGTTAACGTATTTGTGGGCTTGGTTGGTTTAAATGTGGAGGCGAGGCCTGGCAGTGCTGGTGTATGTGGAGGCGAGGCGAGGCCTGGCAGTGCTGGTGTATGTGGAGGCGAGGCCTGGCTGTGCTAGTGTGTATGTGGAGGCGAGGCCTGGCTGTGCTAGTGTGTATGTGGAGGCGAGGCATGTACAACACTCCCCAATAGGAAGAAAACCCACTGGGTTCTAGGCTAGGTTAGGCTTATCTGTAATAATTGAATTAAGCCTAGCAAAGCCTAGAACCTAGTTCAGTAATTTAAAAAATGTTGTAACTTGAAAAATGCCATTCAATACATTACACAATTTAAATATTTTCAGGCAATCAACACAACCCTCATGTTGGCTAACCCTCTCTCATGTTGGTCAATAATTTAATTATTTTTTTATGGAGTAATTTTTGCTGTTGAAATGTAGTCTTTTGAGACTACATTTCAAATGTAGTGTGTGTGGAGGCGTGTATGTTAGGTATTACCTAATATACACGGTGTAATATATCTATCTGTGTGAAATAGATTAAATCCATTTATTTGATATTCAGCTAATAGTTCTGTATTTTCTACATTCATCCATGTTTTGGTAAGTGCAATAATATGTATTGTTTCATTGCAGATTAGAGATTCAAGATAGTTCTAGATTTCCGAAGTACTGAAACGCGCGCCATACAGGCTTGGTGGATCTAGGTGCAAGGTAAAATTATTTACATTTACTTTTGTATTTATGTTTTGTATTTATATGCATATATGCATTTATATGCATTATTCTATAGAATAATAGATCTCGTAATAATTTTGCAAAAATAGTGGCATTTACTATTTTTAAAAGATTATTAAAAAATTTACTGATATGGTGCATTCGGAAGGGCGAAGAGGGAGAACGGCCTGTTGACATAGCTCGGGTGCAGGGGGGGGGGGGTTGTGTAAAAGCCTGGTTTGTGCCTCGGAGAGGCTATGGGATCCAGTAAGTTCAGTAGAACTTCGGTTTCAACCCTTTTACCCTGTTGTAGCTCAGTCGATTAAGGCAGTGTCTGGGATGCTCCCGGACGCAGGTTCGAATCCTCGTCACGGCCCTTGTGGATTTGTTCATTTGATGCATCACGTTATTGTGATCTGTGTGTGTAATTCTTCACTTGCTACAGCAACAGGAATGTGTGTGTATGTATTTGTGTTGTTGAATATGACCGAAAGTGTAAGATTAATGATTCTAACACAAATCGTCTGAATATTTGTTTTTCTTCACTGTCGAGAGTAGTTAAAAAAATTTACTCGAGTTTATTTTCACACTTTATTTATGGTCCTTAAGTCCCTCTCCTTAATGCTGCTGCTGTTTCTCGCATCTTTGCATCGCTTGTATGTTTGGGGGTTTGGCCTCTTGCTATATATTGATTCCATTTGTGTGTGTTTGGGTCTCAGGCCCTCTCGCAATTTCTGTTGAACAAACCCCTTTTCCTAGTTCTGCATCTCTCCTTTGGTACAAATTTTGTTGTGCTTTTATCATATATTTCACAAAACTTGACATACATTTCATTTACTTCATGTCCTATCAGCAAGTGTTTGTCAAATTCTTTAAGGAAAGTTTATCATCCTGATTGCAGATCTCTAGCGATATTATGTCAACTTCTTGTGGATTCGCAATCATTATTTAATTTACCTTTAGGTGTTCTTTCACCAGCACAGCAACACTGTACCTCTCCCAACCAGTTTAAGATAAAAACTAAGTACTAACTAATTAACTCAATGTAACCTACCTTACCCCCAAAATGACAACCCATGTCTTCTATTTTAAACAATGCTGTTTTGTTGACCAAATTGTATTTTTGTTTTTTTCTGCAATGTTTCCCCCCCCCCCCCCACCACTCTACCACCACATTGAGTTTAGTAGCTCTGTGCACGTCAGGTGCTGTTTAATATACAGACCTACTCCTCCATTTGACCTAGTTTCTCTATCACATCTATATCACTTTGTGCTTTAGCCCTGGTGGAGCTTGGTCCACCAGGCTGTTGTTTGGAGTGGCCCGCAGATCCACATACAGTCTGCATATGATATACAGTCTGTTGATCAATTAAACTACAGTAGTTAGTTTTTATCATCCGAATGCACCAATATGTGTTCATTCTTCCCAGATGAAGGAACTAGGTAATATTCATCATCTGAATGCACCATCTGATGCTTTAACACTCATGATACACGAGAGGTTTAAAAAACTTTTAAAACTTTTAAAACTTTTTGACCTATGTATTTAAAAGCAATTCTAAAGTTAAAAAGTGTAGCATAGGCCCCTCGCAGAATGTTCTTAATATGATCCTCAGGTTATAGTTTTCTATCTAAAACCACCCCTAGATCTCTTTCTTGATCAGAATTCTTTATAGATCTCAGTGGCTCGATCATAGAAACTGCTCTAAATCCTTGTTGGCCTGGATTGTGGAGGTCATTGGTCTCTATAAAACTAGTAATCTGACTCCTGATCACTCTCAAATAATTTTATTATGTGGGATGTTAGTGCAACTGGTCTATAATTCTTTGCCAATGCTTGTGTTGTGTTGTGTTGTTTTGGTAGTGATGTGCAATGTGTTGTTTTGGTAGTGATTCGTCCAGTTCTGGTAGTAGTGCGGTTGTTGTGTAGTGTAGTACTTGTGTGCTTGTTAATGACTTGTATTCCAGTCTTGTGGGTATCTCCTTTCCCCTACGGGCCAACTGCTTTGTTCTTACCTAGCATTTTGCTTTGTTTGGGTATGAATGTTTGTGTGCCGTATATTTTGCAAAATTTGCCATATATCTCATTATTTACTCCTCTGCCTAGCAACAAGTCTGTCTAATTATACTCATTAACTGTTTTTCAAAGTTCCCCATAGTGTCCTTTATTGAAATCGAGTTCATGAACCGTTTCAATGTTCTTATTTTCTTCTAGATTATATCTTAAAGTATATTTAAATGTTATTGTTATTATTGTTATTAAATGTTATTGTGACATTGCATTGCAATTGAGCTATGTTGTTTACCATACCGTTCATTTCGTGAGTATAAGTATAGATGCCACACTTGTGACAGGTAAAACCATGCCTTTTTTGAAAAACAGCACCGTCTGTTGCACGTAAGAGCAACCCACACTATATTATGTTGCGATATTATTTCAATATTTCCGATTGTATTGATAATTTGAATTTTCATAGATTTCAATTTATTTTCATTTCGATTTAATAATTTTGTGTGACATTGCATTGAAATTGAGCTGTGTTGTTTACCATACTGTTCATTCATGAGTATAGTTTATTTTTTTATTTTTTTCATTTCATTTTTTAGCTGTTCTTATTTTTCAGTGATGGGAATATCAGATCATTTGATGTTCCCAATTTTCTGATGGAAGCATCAGACCATTATAGAATGCATCGGATGAGGTAGTTTGGAATGGTGGGGAGGACGAGAGGGGGGTATGGTGGGGAAGACGAGGGGACAGAGGGAGAGGGTAATGGTGGGGAGGACGAGGGGACTGGGGAGTTGGGGATGGTGGGGACAGGGGAATGCTGGGGAGGACAAAGGGACAGGTGAATGGGAGATGGTGGGGGAGGAAGAAGGACAGGGGAGTGGGAAAATGGTAAGGAGGACGATGGGACAGGGAAGTGGGAATAGTGGGGATGATGTGGGGACAGGGAAGTGGGAAGGACGAGAGGACTGTGGAATGGGGAATAGCAAAGTGAATTATAATTATATATATTAATTAATTCTTATAAATTTCCAGAAGCCTGTATCAACACCCACACTTATGCAACTGAAAGAGATGTTGAGACAAGTATTGCTGATATGTTGAAGAACGCCCCAAACAAACTCGGTGGAAACAGATACAAGGTAAAGTTTGCCAATTTGCTGTAGTCTAATTCAATTTCTTTTTAGTAATCTTCGAGAACATTTATGCTATGAATAAGATAAAATAATGTAACTGATTTTGATTTATTTACTATTTATTATTTATTTACCGTTATTAGTATAATAGATCTCGTAATAATTTTGCAAAAATAATGGCATTTACTATTTTAAAAAGCTCGGGTGCAGGGGGGGGGTTTGTGTAAAAGCCTGGTTTGTGCCTCGGAGAGGCTATGGGATCCAGTAAGATCGTCCTTCCTTCCTCCCTAGAATCTGGATGTAGCAGGTGCTCAATTGTCAAAAGTGAAAAATTGGTTTGTCTTCCGAATGCACCATTTGTGTAAATTTGCTAATAATCTTTTAAAAATAGTAAATGCCATTATTTTTGCAAAATTATTACGAGATCTATTATACTAATAACGTTTGATAAAATACAGTAGACTGCCTACTGGATAATAGTTCCAGTCCACCTGTAGACAGGGATCTCACATCAGCTTGTATATTATACAAGGATAAGATTTGATTTACTTTTGTATTTATATGCATATATGCATTTATATGCATTATTCTCTAGAATAATAGATCTCGTAATAATTTTGCAAAAATAGTGGCATTTACTATTTTAAAAAGCTCGGGTGCAGGGGGGGGGGGGGTTTGTGTAAAAGCCTGGTTTGTGCCTCGGAGAGGCTATGGGATCCAGTAAGATCGTCCTTCCTTTCCTCCCTAGAATCTGGATGTAGCAGGTGCTCAATTGTCAAAAGTGAAAAATTGGTTTTGTCTTCCGAATGCACCATTTGTGTAAATTTGCTAATAATCTTTTAAAAATAGTAAATGCCATTATTTTTGCAAAATT
>NW_027190534.1:0-34837 GCF_040958095.1 Procambarus clarkii
GGAGAGAGAGAGAGGAGAGAGAGGAGAGAGAGAGAGAGGAGAGAGAGGAGAGAGGAGAGAGAGAGAGAGAGGGAGAGAGAGAGAGAGAGGAGAGAGAGAGAGGAGAGAGAGAGAGAGAGAGAGAGAGAGAGAGAGGGAAGAGGAAGAGAGAGAGAGAGAGAGAGAGAGAGGAGAGAGAGAGAGAGGAGAGAGAGAGAGAGAGAGAGAGAGAGAGAGGAGAGAGAGAGGAGAGAGAGAGAGAGAGAGAGAGAGAGTATGATGTGAGTACATTACTACTGGGCATCGCACTTAATAGACCAGTCGAACTATTAGCATGACTATAATTCTTGCATCTGGTATATTATTACTAGAAGTATTCTTTAGGTTCTTGATAGTGTGAAGCGGCCTGGTCAGTATGGAGAAGGAAAAGGTCTCCGGCGACGATGGCTGCCACCAGAAGAAAACCAAGTCTGTCCGCTTCTAAGAAAATATCATCAGTCAGATGCACGTCCTCGAGGACTGGGCATACGAGAGTTGGGTGTTTAGGAAAGAGGGAAAGAACTCTTGCTCCGCAAGAGCAGAGCTGAACCCCCTCAAGCACAACTAGGTGAGTACACACATTATATCCTCACTGCAACCATCTTCACTACACACACTATTCTGTAACCATCTTCACTCCACACACTATACTGTAACCATCTTCACTCCACACACTATACTATAACCATCTTCACTCCACACACTATAATGTAACCATCTTTACAACACACACTATACTGTTACCATCTTCACAACACACACTATACTGTTACCATCTTCACAACACACACTGTTCTGTAACTATCTTCACAACACAAACTATAATGTAACAATCTTCAATTCACACACTATACTGTAACCATCTTCACAACACACACTATAACGTAACCATCTTCACTACACTGTATCCATCTTCACAATACACATTATAATGTAACCATCCTTACTACACACACTATACTGTAACCATCTTCACAACACACACACTATAATGTAACCATCTTCACTACACACACTATACTGTAACCATCTTCACAACACACACTATAATGTAACCATCTTCACTACATACACAATACTGTAACCGTCTTCACACAATACTGTAACCATCTTCACTACACACACACACACACACACTATACTGTAACTATCTTCACAGTAACCATCTTCACTACACACTATCATCACTACACACACTATACTGTAACTCTTCACTACACACTATCTTCATAGTAACCATCTTCACTACACTCTATCATCACTGCACACTATTTTCATTACACACTATTTTTTACTGTAACCATCTTCACTACACACTATCTTCACTGTAACCATCTTAACTACACACAAAAACTTCACAATAATCATTTTCAGTACACACAATATCTTCATTGTAATCATCTTTATTATACCATAGTTTCATCACTGTAACTTTACAACATACTACGCACTATCGCACTATCTTCACCACAGTAATCGTCTTAACTAATGACAACCCTCATCATTGTAACCGTACTTACTTCACACAACCTGAAACACTGTAACCATCTATACTGTAACGACCAGCCTCGTAACTGTAGCCATCTTCCATAAATACTTAAATTTTCATCACCACCACCACAGAACACCCACCACCATCACTACACATCACCACCACACAACACCTACCGTCACTACAGAACACCACCACACAACAACTATCCTGACTACACATCACCACCACACAACACCTACCGTCACTACACATCACCACCACACAACACCTATCATCACTACACATTACCACCACACAATACCTACCATCACTACACATCACCACCAAACAACACCCACCTTCACTACACATCACCACCACACAGCACCTACCGTCACTACACATCACCACCACACAACACCTACCGTTACTACACATCACCACCACACAACACCTACAATCACGACATATGATCATCCGAGAGTAGAAATTATCCAAACACTAAACACCACAAGCTAATGTGAACAGGACATCATTAGCACCATATGGGAAGTTACCAAACAAAAGAACGTCATTTAAAAATCTAAAATAAGAGGATTCTAAATCCACACATACTACATATGTGAGACCATTACCTGAGTATGCAGCGACAGCTGGGAACCCACACCTTATGAAGCATAAAAAAAACTTGGAAAAATGGTCGAAATTTTGCCACAGGATTAATTCCACAATTAAGAGTCTTCAGCTTCGAGTCAAAGACTTGTTGAAAAAGAAGAGAGAGAGAGAGAGAGAGAGAGAGAGAGAGAGAGAGAGAGAGAGAGAGAGAGAGAGAGAGAGAGAGAGAGAGAGAGAGAGAGAGAGAGAGGAGAGAGAGGAGAGGAGAGAGAGAGAGAGAGAGAGAGAGAGAGAGAGAGAGAGAGAGAGAGAGAGAGGAGAGAGAGAGAGAGGAGAGAGAGAGAGAGGAGAGAGAGAGAGAGAGAGAGAGAGAGAGAGAGAGAGAGAGAGAGAGAGAGAGAGAGAGAGAGAGAGAGAGAGAGAGGAGAGAGAGAGAGAGAGAGAGAGAGAGAGAGAGAGAGAGAGAGAGAGAGAGAGAGAGAGAGAGAGAGAGAGAGAGAGAGAGAGAGGAGAGAGAGAGAGAGTATGATGTGAGTACATTACTACTGGGCATCGCACTTAATAGACCAGTCGAACTATTAGCATGACTATAATTCTTGCATCTGGTATATTATTACTAGAAGTATTCTTTAGGTTCTTGATAGTGTGAAGCGGCCTGGTCAGTATGGAGAAGGAAAAGGTCTCCGGCGACGATGGCTGCCACCAGAAGAAAACCAAGTCTGTCCGCTTCTAAGAAAATATCATCAGTCAGATGCACGTCCTCGAGGACTGGGCATACGAGAGTTGGGTGTTTAGGAAAGAGGGAAAGAACTCTTGCTCCGCAAGAGCAGAGCTGAACCCCCTCAAGCACAACTAGGTGAGTACACACATTATATCCTCACTGCAACCATCTTCACTACACACACTATTCTGTAACCATCTTCACTCCACACACTATACTGTAACCATCTTCACTCCACACACTATACTATAACCATCTTCACTCCACACACTATAATGTAACCATCTTTACAACACACACTATACTGTTACCATCTTCACAACACACACTATACTGTTACCATCTTCACAACACACACTGTTCTGTAACTATCTTCACAACACAAACTATAATGTAACAATCTTCAATTCACACACTATACTGTAACCATCTTCACAAACACACTATAACGTAACCATCTTCACTACACTGTATCCATCTTCACAATACACATTATAATGTAACCATCCTTACTACACACACTATACTGTAACCATCTTCACAACACACACACTATAATGTAACCATCTTCACTACACACACTATACTGTAACCATCTTCACAACACACACTATAATGTAACCATCTTCACTACATACACAATACTGTAACCGTCTTCACACAATACTGTAACCATCTTCACTACACACACACACACACACACTATACTGTAACTATCTTCACAGTAACCATCTTCACTACACACTATCATCACTACACACACTATACTGTAACTCTTCACTACACACTATCTTCATAGTAACCATCTTCACTACACTCTATCATCACTGCACACTATTTTCATTACACACTATTTTTTACTGTAACCATCTTCACTACACACTATCTTCACTGTAACCATCTTAACTACACACAAAAACTTCACAATAATCATTTTCAGTACACACAATATCTTCATTGTAATCATCTTTATTATACCATAGTTTCATCACTGTAACTTTACAACATACTACGCACTATCGCACTATCTTCACCACAGTAATCGTCTTAACTAATGACAACCCTCATCATTGTAACCGTACTTACTTCACACAACCTGAAACACTGTAACCATCTATACTGTAACGACCAGCCTCGTAACTGTAGCCATCTTCCATAAATACTTAAATTTTCATCACCACCACCACAGAACACCCACCACCATCACTACACATCACCACCACACAACACCTACCGTCACTACAGAACACCACCACACAACAACTATCCTGACTACACATCACCACCACACAACACCTACCGTCACTACACATCACCACCACACAACACCTATCATCACTACACATTACCACCACACAATACCTACCATCACTACACATCACCACCAAACAACACCCACCTTCACTACACATCACCACCACACAGCACCTACCGTCACTACACATCACCACCACACAACACCTACCGTTACTACACATCACCACCACACAACACCTACAATCACGACATATGATCATCCGAGAGTAGAAATTATCCAAACACTAAACACCACAAGCTAATGTGAACAGGACATCATTAGCACCATATGGGAAGTTACCAAACAAAAGAACGTCATTTAAAAATCTAAAATAAGAGGATTCTAAATCCACACATACTACATATGTGAGACCATTACCTGAGTATGCAGCGACAGCTGGGAACCCACACCTTATGAAGCATAAAAAAAACTTGGAAAAATGGTCGAAATTTTGCCACAGGATTAATTCCACAATTAAGAGTCTTCAGCTTCGAGTCAAAGACTTGTTGAAAAGAGAGAGAGAGAGAGAGAGAGAGAGGAGAGAGAGAGGAGAGAGAGAGAGAGAGAGAGAGAGAGAGAGAGAGAGAGAGAGAGAGAGAGAGAGAGAGAGAGAGAGAGAGAGAGAGAGGAGAGAGAGAGAGAGAGAGGAGAGAGAGAGAGAGAGAGAGAGAGAGAGAGAGAGAGAGAGAGAGAGAGAGAGAGAGAGAGAGAGAGAGAGAGAGAGAGAGAGAGAGAGGAGAGAGAGAGAGAGAGAGAGAGAGAGGAGAGAGAGAGAGAAGAGAGAGAGAGAGAGAGAGAGAGAGAGAGAGAGAGAGAGAGAGAGAGAGAGAGAGAGAGAGAGAGAGAGAGAGAGAGAGAGAGACTCTTAACTACCTACAAGCTCTTGAAGAGAATAGATAGTTTATAAAGGTATCTTATTTATATGTAAAAGACGTATGATGTGAGTACATTACTACTGGGCATCGCACTTAATAGACCAGTCGAACTATTAGCATGACTATAATTCTTGCATCTGGTATATTATTACTAGAAGTATTCTTTAGGTTCTTGATAGTGTGAAGCGGCCTGGTCAGTATGGAGAAGGAAAAGGTCTCCGGCGACGATGGCTGCCACCAGAAGAAAACCAAGTCTGTCCGCTTCTAAGAAAATATCATCAGTCAGATGCACGTCCTCGAGGACTGGGCATACGAGAGTTGGGTGTTTAGGAAAGAGGGAAAGAACTCTTGCTCCGCAAGAGCAGAGCTGAACCCCTCAAGCACAACTAGGTGAGTACACACATTATATCCTCACTGCAACCATCTTCACTACACACACTATTCTGTAACCATCTTCACTCCACACACTATACTGTAACCATCTTCACTCCACACACTATACTATAACCATCTTCACTCCACACACTATAATGTAACCATCTTTACAACACACACTATACTGTTACCATCTTCACAACACACACTATACTGTTACCATCTTCACAACACACACTGTTCTGTAACTATCTTCACAACACAAACTATAATGTAACAATCTTCAATTCACACACTATACTGTAACCATCTTCACAACACACACTATAACGTAACCATCTTCACTACACTGTATCCATCTTCACAATACACATTATAATGTAACCATCCTTACTACACACACTATACTGTAACCATCTTCACAACACACACACTATAATGTAACCATCTTCACTACACACACTATACTGTAACCATCTTCACAACACACACTATAATGTAACCATCTTCACTACATACACAATACTGTAACCGTCTTCACACAATACTGTAACCATCTTCACTACACACACACACACACACACACTATACTGTAACTATCTTCACAGTAACCATCTTCACTACACACTATCATCACTACACACACTATACTGTAACTCTTCACTACACACTATCTTCATAGTAACCATCTTCACTACACTCTATCATCACTGCACACTATTTTCATTACACACTATTTTTTACTGTAACCATCTTCACTACACACTATCTTCACTGTAACCATCTTAACTACACACAAAAACTTCACAATAATCATTTTCAGTACACACAATATCTTCATTGTAATCATCTTTATTATACCATAGTTTCATCACTGTAACTTTACAACATACTACGCACTATCGCACTATCTTCACCACAGTAATCGTCTTAACTAATGACAACCCTCATCATTGTAACCGTACTTACTTCACACAACCTGAAACACTGTAACCATCTATACTGTAACGACCAGCCTCGTAACTGTAGCCATCTTCCATAAATACTTAAATTTTCATCACCACCACCACAGAACACCCACCACCATCACTACACATCACCACCACACAACACCTACCGTCACTACAGAACACCACCACACAACAACTATCCTGACTACACATCACCACCACACAACACCTACCGTCACTACACATCACCACCACACAACACCTATCATCACTACACATTACCACCACACAATACCTACCATCACTACACATCACCACCAAACAACACCCACCTTCACTACACATCACCACCACACAGCACCTACCGTCATACACACATCCACCACACAACACCTACCGTTACTACACATCACCACCACACAACACCTACAATCACGACATATGATCATCCGAGAGTAGAAATTATCCAAACACTAAACACCACAAGCTAATGTGAACAGGACATCATTAGCACCATATGGGAAGTTACCAAACAAAAGAACGTCATTTAAAAATCTAAAATAAGAGGATTCTAAATCCACACATACTACATATGTGAGACCATTACCTGAGTATGCAGCGACAGCTGGGAACCCACACCTTATGAAGCATAAAAAAAACTTGGAAAAATGGTCGAAATTTTGCACAGGATTAATTCCACAATTAAGAGTCTTCAGCTTCGAGTCAAAGACGTTGAAAAAGAGAGAGAGAGAGAGAGAGAGAGAGAGAGAGAGAGAGAGAGAGAGAGAAGAGAGAGAGAGGAGAGAGAGAGAGAGAGAGAGAGAGAGAGAGAGTGAGAGAGAGAGAGAGAGAGAGAGAGAGAGAGAGAGAGAGAGAGAGAGAGAGAGAGAGAGAGAGAGAGAGAGAGAGAGAGAGAGAGAGAGAGAGAGAGAGAAGAGAGAGAGAGAGAGAGAGAGAGAGAGAGAGAGGGAGGAGAGAGAGAGAGAGAGAGAGAGAGAGAGAGAGAGAGAAGAGAGAGAGAGAGAGACTCTTAACTACTACAAGCTCTTGAAGAGAATAGATAAAGTTATAAAGGTACTTATTATATGTAAAAGACGTATGATGTGAGTACATTACTACTGGGCATCGCACTTAATAGACCAGTCGAACTATTAGCATGACATAATTCTTGCATCTGGTATATTATTACTAGAAGTATTCTTTAGGTTCTTGATAGTGTGAAGCGGCCTGGTCAGTAGGAGAAGGAAAAGGTCCCGGCGGACGATGGCTGCCACCAGAAGAAAACCAAGTCTGTCCGCTTCTAAGAAAATATCATCAGTCAGATGCACGTCCTCGAGGACTGGGCATACGAGAGTTGGGTGTTTAGAAAGAGGGAAAGAACTCTTGCTCCGCAAGAGCAGAGCTGAACCCCTCAAGCACAATAGGTGAGTACACACATTATATCCTCACTGCAACCATCTTCACTACACACACTATTCTGTAACCATCTTCACTCCCACACACTATACTGTAACCATCTTCACTCCACACACTATACTATAACCATCTTCACTCCACACACTATAATGTAACCATCTTTACAACACACACTATACTGTTACCATCTTCACAACACAACACATACTGTTACCATCTTCACAACACACACTGTTCTGTAACTATCTTCACAACACAAACTATAATGTAACAATCTTCAATTCACACACTATACTGTAACCATCTTCACAACACACACTATAACGTAACCATCTTCACTACACTGTATCCATCTCACAATACACATTATAATGTAACCATCCTTACTACACACACTATACTGTAACCATCTTCACAACACACACACTATAATGTAACCATCTTCACTACACACACTATACTGTAACCATCTTCACAAACACACACTATAATGTAACCATCTTCACTACATACACAATACTGTAACCGTCTTCACACAATACTGTAAACCATCTCACTACACACACACACACACACACACACACTATACTGTAACTATCTCACAGTAACCATTTCACTACACACTATCATCACTACACACACTATACTGTAACTCTTCACAACACACTATCTTCATAGTAACCATCTTCACTACACTCTATCATCACTGCACACTATTTTCATTACACACTATTTTTTACTGTAACCATCTTCACTACACACTATCTTCACTGTAACCATCTTAACTACACACAAAAACTTCCCTATAATCATTTTCAGTACACACAATATCTTCATTGTAATCATCTTTATTATACCATAGTTCATCACTGTAACTTTACAACATACTACGCACTATCGCACTATCTTCACCACAGTAATCGTCTTAACTAATGACAAACCTCATCATTGTAACCGTACTTACTTCACACAACCTGAAACACTGTAACCATCTATACTGTAACGACCAGCTCGTAACTGTAGCATCTTCCATAAATACTTAAATTTTCATCACCACCACCACAGAACACCCACCACCATCACTACACATCACCACCACAAACACCTACCGTCACTACAGAACACCACCACACAACAACTATCCTGACTACACATCACCACCACACAACCACCTACCGTCACTAACATCACCACCACACAAACACCTATCATCACTACATACCACCACACAATACCTACCATCACTACACATCACCACCAAACAAACACCCACCTTCACAACATCACCACCACACAGCACCTACCGTCACTACACACCACCACACAACACCTACCGTTACTACACATCACCACCACACAACACCTACAATCACGACATATAATCATCCGAGAGTAGAAATATCCAAACACTAAACACCACAAGCTAATGTGAACAGGACATCATTAGCACCATATGGGAAGTTACCAAACAAAAGAACGTCATTTAAAAATCTAAAATAAGAGGATTCTAAATCCACACATACTACATATGGAGACCATTACCTGAGTATGCAGCGACAGCTGGGAACCCACACCTTATGAAGCATAAAAAAAACTTGGAAAAATGGTCGAAATTTTGCCACAGGATTAATTCCACAATTAAGAGTCTTCAGCTTCGAGTCAAAGATTGTGAAAAAGAGAGGAGAGAGAGAGAGAGAGAGAGAGAGAGAGACGGAGAGAGAGAGAGAGAGATGAGAGAGGAGAGAGAGAGAGAGAGAGGGAGAGGAGAGAGAGAGAGAGAGAGAGAGAGGAGAGAGAGAAGAGAGAGGAGAGAGAGAGGAGAGAGAGAGGAGAGAGAGAGAGAGAGAGAGAGAGAGAGAGAGAGAGAGAGAGAGAGAGAGAGAGAGAGAGAGAGATAATGTGGAGACGAGGAGAAGAGTCGACTAGAGAGACTAAGGAGGAGAGAGAGGAGAGGGAAGAGAGGGAGAGAGAGAGAGAGAGAGAGAGAGAGAGAGAGAGAGAGAGAGAGAGAGAGAGAGAGAGAGAGAGAGAGAGAGGAGAGAGAGAGAGAAGAGAGAGAGAGAGAGAGAGAGAGAGAGAGAGAGAGAGAGGAGAGAGAGAGAGAGAGAGAGAGAGAGAGAGAGAGAGAGAGAGAGGAGAGAGAGAGAGAGAGAGAGAAGGGAGAGGAGAGAGAGAGAGAGAGAGAGAGAGGAGAGAGAGAGAGAGAGAGAGAGAGAGAGAGAGAGAGAAGAGAGAGAGAGAGAGAGAGAGAGAGAGAGAGAGAGAGAGAGAGAGAGAGAGAGCGACGAGAGAGAGAGAGAGACTCTTAACTACCTACAAGCTCTTGAAGGAGAATAGATAAAGTTTATAAAGGTATCTTATTTATATGTAAAAGACGTATGATGTGAGTACATTACTACTGGGCATCGCACTTAATAGACTAGTCGAACTATTTAGCATGACTATAATTCTTGCATCTGCGTATATTATTACTAGAAGTATTCTTTAGGTTCTTGATAGTGTGAAGCGGCCTGGTCAGTATGGAGAAGGAAAAGGTCTCCGGCGACGATGGCTGCCACCAGAAGAAAACCAAGTCTGTTCCGCTTCTAAGAAAATATCATCAGTCAGATGCACGTCCTCGAGGACTGCGGCATACGAGAGTTGGGTGTTTAGGAAAGAGGGAAAGGAACTCTTGCTCCGCAAGAGCAGAGCTGAACCCCCTCAAGCACAACTAGGTGAGTACACACATTATATCCTCACTGCAACCATCTTCACTACACACACTATCTGTAACCATCTTCACTCACACACTATACTGTAACCATCTTCACTCCACACACTATACTATAACCATCTTCACTCCACACACATATGTAACCATCTTTACAACACACACTATACTGTACCATCTTCACAACACACACTATACTGTTCACCATCTCACAACACACACTGTTCTGTAACTATCCTTCACAACACAAACTATAATGTAACAATCTTCAATTCACACACTATACTGCTAACCATCTTCACAACACACACTCTAACGTAACATCTTCATACACTGTATCCATCTTTCACCAATACACATTATAATGTAACCATCCTACTACACACACTATACTGTAACCATCTTCACAACACACACACGATAATGTAACCATCTTCACTACACACACTATACTGTAACCATCTTCACAACACCACACTATAATGTATACCAATCTTCACTACATACACAATACTGCTAACCGTCTTCACACAATACTGTAACCATCTTCACTACCACAACACACACACACTATACTGTAACTATCTTTCACAGATAACCATCTTCACTACACACTATCATCACTACACACACTATACTGCCTAACTCTTCACTACACACTATCTTCATAGTAACCATCTTCACTACACTCTATCATCACTGCCACACTATTTTCATTTACACACTATTTTTTTACTGTAACCATCTTCACTACACACTACTCTCACTGTAACCATCTTAACTACACACAAAAACTTCACTATAATCATTTTTCAATGTACACACAATATCTCATTGTCAATCATCTTTATTATACCATAGTTTCATCACTGTAAACTTTACAACATACTACGCACTATCGCACCCTATCTACACCACAGTAATCGTCTTAACTAATGACAACCCTCATCATTGCTCAACCGTACTTACTTCACACACCCGGACAACACTGTCAACCATCTACACTGTAACGACCAGCTCTCGTAACTGTAGCCATCTTCCATAAATACTTAAATTTTTCATCACCACCACCACAGAACACCCACCACCATCACTACACATCACCACCACACAACACCTACCGTCACTACAGAACACCACCACACAACAACTATCCTGACTACACATCACCACCACACAACACCTACCGTCACTACACATCACCACCACACAACACCTATCATCACTACACATTACCACCACACTAATACCTACCATCACTACACATCACCACCAAACAACACCCACCTTCACTACACATCACCACCACACAGCACCTACCGTCACTACACATCACCACCACACAACACCCTACCGTTACTACACATCACCACCACACAACACCTACAATCACGACATATGATCATCCGAGAGTAGAAATTATCCAAACACTAACACCACAAGCTAATGTGAACAGGACATCATTCAGCACCATATGGGAAGTTACCAAACAAAAGAACGTCATTTAAAAATCTAAAATAAGAGGATTCTAAATCCACACATACTACATATGTGAGACCATTACCTGAGTATGCAGCGACAGCTGGGAACCCACACCTTATGAAGCATAAAAAAAACTTGGAAAAATGGTCGAAATTTTGCCACAGGATTAATTCCACAATTAAGAGTCTTCAGCTTCGAGTCAAAGACTTGTTGAAAAAGAGAGAGAGAGAGAGAGAGAGAGAGAGAGGAGAGAGAGAGAGAGAGAGAGAGGAGAGAGAGAGAGAGAGAGAGAGAGAGAGGAGAGAGAGAGAGAGAGAGAGAGAGAGAGAGAGAGAGAGAGAGAGGAGAGAGAGAGAGAGGAGAGAGAGAGAGAGAGAGAGAGAGGAGAGAGAGAGAGAGAGAGAGAGAGAGAGGGAGAGGAAGGGAGAGAGAGAGAGAGAGAGAGAGAGAGAGAGAGAGAGAGAGAGAGAGAGAGAGAGAGAGAGAGAGAGGAGAGAGAGAGAGAGAAGAGAGAGAGAGAGAGAGAGACTCTTAACTACTACAAGCTCTTGAAGAGAATAGATAAAGATAAAGAGATTTATAGAAAAGAGTATGATGTGAGTACATTACTACTGGGCCATCGCACTTAATAGACCAGTCGAACTATTAGCATGACTATAATTCTTGCATCTGGTATATTATTACTAGAAGTATTCTTTAGGTTCTTGATAGTGTGAAGCGGCCTGGTCAGTATGGAGAAGGAAAAGGTCTCCGGCGACGATGGCTGCCACCAGAAGAAAACCAAGTCTGTCCGCTTCTAAGAAAATATCATCAGTCAGATGCACGTCCTCGAGGACTGGGCATACGAGAGTTGGGTGTTTAGGAAAGAGGAGAAGAACTCTTGCTCCGCAAGAGCAGAGCTGAACCCCCTCAAGCACAACTAGGTGAGTACACACATTATATCCTCACTGCAACCATCTTCACTACACACACCCTATTCTGCTAACCATCTTCACTCCACAACACTATACTGTAACCATCTTCACTCCACACACTATACTATAACCATCTTCACTCCACACCACTATAATGTAACCATCTTTACAACACACACTATACTGTTACCATCTTCACAACACACACTATACTGTTACCATCTTCACAACACACACTGTTCTGTAACTATCTTCACAACACAAACTATAATGTAACAATCTTCAATTCACACACTATACTGTAACCATCTTCACAACACACACTATAACGTAACCATCTTCACTACACTGTATCCATCTTCACAATACACATTATAATGTAACCATCCTTACTACACACACTATACTGTAACCATCTTCACAACACACACACTATAATGTAACCATCTTCACTACACACACTATACTGTAACCATCTTCACAACACACACTATAATGTAACCATCTTCACTACATACACAATACTGTAACCGTCTTCACACAATACTGTAACCATCTTCACTACACACACACACACACACACTATACTGTAACTATCTTCACAGTAACCATCTTCACTACACACTATCATCACTACACACACTATACTGTAACTCTTCACTACACACTATCTTCATAGTAACCATCTTCACTACACCTCTATCATCACTGCCACACTATTTTCATTACACACTATTTTTTACTGTAACCATCTTCACTACACACATCTTCACTGTAACCATCTTAACTACACACCAAAAACTTCACTATAATCATTTTCAGTACACACAATATCCTTCATTGTAATATCATCTTATATTATACCATAGTTTCATCACTGATAACTTTACAACATCACTACGCACTATCGCACTATCTACACCACAGTAATCGTCTTAACTAATGACAACCCTCAATCATTGTAACCGCTTACTTACTTCACACAACCTGAAACACTGTAACCATCTACACTAGTAACGACCAGCCTCGTAACTGTAGCCATCTTCCATAAATACTTAAATTTTCATCACCACCACCACAGAAAACACCCACCACCATCACTACCACATCACCACCACACAACACCTACCGTCACTACAGCAACACCACCACACAACAACTATCCTGACTACACATCACCACCACACAACACCTACCGTCCACTACACATCACCCACCACACAACACCTATCATCACTACACATTACCACCACACAATACCTACCATCACTACACATCACCACCAAACAACCACCCACCTTCACTACACATCACCCACCACACAGCACCTACCGTCACTACACATCACCACCACACAACACCTACCGTATACTACACATCACCACCACACAACACCTACAATCACGACATATGATCATCCGAGAGTAGAAATTATCCAAACACTAAACACCACAAGCTAATGTGAACAGGGACATCATTAGCACCATATGGGAAGTTACCAAACAAAAGAACGTCATTTAAAAATCTAAAATAAGGAGGATTCTAAATCCACACATACTACATATGTGAGACCATTACCTGAGTATGCAGCGACAGCTGGGAACCCACACCTTATGAAGCATAAAAAAACTTGGAAAAATGGTTCGAAATTTTGCCACAGGATTAATTCCACAATTAAGAGTCTTCAGCTTCGAGTCAAAGGACTTGTTGAAAAAGAAAAGAGATAGAGAAGAGAGGAGAGAGAGAGAGAGAGAGAGAGAGAGAGAGAAGAGAGTAGAGAGAGAGAGAGAGAGAGAGAGAGGAGAGAGAGAGAGATGAGAGAGAGAGCGAGAGAGAGAGAGCAGAGAGATGAGAGAGATAGAGAGAGAGAGAGCGAGAGAGAGACGATGAGAGAGAGAGAGAGACTCTAACTACCTACAAGCTCTTGAAGAGAATAGATAAAGTTATAAAGGTATCTATTTATATGTAAAAGACGTATGATGTGAGTACATTACTACTGGGCATCGCACTTAATAGACTCAGTCGAACTATTAGCATGACTATAATTCTTGCATCTGTATATTATTACTAGAAGTATCTTTAGGTTCTTGATAGTGTGAAGCGGCCAGGGTCAGTATGGAGAAGGAAAAGGTCTCCGGCGACCGATGGCTGCCACCAGAAGAAACAAGTCTGTCCGCTTTCTAAGAAAATATCATCCAGTCACATGCACGTCCTCGAGGACTGGGCATACGAGAGTTGGGTGTTTAGGAAAGAGGGAAAGAACTCTTGCCTCCGCAAGAGCAGAGCTGAACCCCCTCAAGCACAACTAGGTGAGTACACACATTATATCTCACTGCAACCATCTTCACTACACACACTATTCTGATAACCATCTTCCACTCCACACACTATACTGTAACCATCTTCACTCCACACACTCTATACTGTATAACCATCTTCCACCTCCACACACTATAACTGTAACATCTTCTACAACACACACTATACTGTACCATACTTCACAACACACACTATACTGTAACGCATCTTCACAACACACACTGTTCCTGTAACTATCTTCACAACACAAACTATAATGTAACAATCTTCAAGTTCACACACTATACTGTAACCATCTTCACAACACACACTATTAACGCTAACCATCTCCTCACTACACTCTGTATCCATCTTCACAATACACATTATAATGTAACCATCCTTACTACACACACATATACTGTAACCATCTTCACAACACACACACTATAATGTAACCATCTTCACTACACACACTATACTGTAACCATCTTCACAAACACACACTATAATGTAACCATCTTCACTACATACACAATACTGTAACCGTCTTCACACAATCCTGTAACCATCTTCACTACACACACACACCACACACTATTTACGTAACTATCTTCACAGTAACCATCTTCACTACACACTATCATCACTACACACACTATACTGTAACCTCTTCACTACACACTATCTTCATAGTAACCATCTTCACTACACTCTATCAATCACTGCCCACACTATTCTTCATTACACACTATTTTTTTACTGTAACCATCTTCACTACACATCTATCTTCACTGTAACCATCTTAACTACACACAAAAACTTCACTAATAATCATTTTCAGTAACACACATTATCTTCATTGTAAATCATCTTTATTATACCATAGTTTTCATCACTGTAACTTTACAACATACTACCGCACTATCGCACTATCTCACCACAAGTAATCGTCTTAACTAATGACAACCCTCATCATTGTAACCGTAACCTTACTTCACACAACCTGAAACACTTTAACCATCTACACTGTAACGACCAGCCTTCGTAACTGTAGCCATCTTCCATAAATACTTAAATTTTTCATCACCACCACCACAGAACACCCCACCACCATCACTGACACATCACCACCACACAACACCTACCGTCACTACAGAACACCACCACACAACAACTATCCTCGACTACACATCACCACCACACAACACCTACCTGCACTACACTAATCACCACCACACAACCAGCCGTATCATCACTACACATTACCACCACACAATACCTACCATCACTACACCATCACCACCAAACACACCCACCCTTCACTACACATCACCACCACACAGCACCTACCGTCACTACACATCACACCACCCACACAACACCTACCGTTACTACACATCACCACCACACAACACCTACAATCACGACATATGATCATCCGAGAGTAGAAATTATCCAAACACTAAACACCACAAGCTAATGTGAACAGGACATCATTAGCACCATATGGGAAGTTACCAAACAAAAGAACGTCATTTAAAAATCTAAAATAAGAGGATTCTAAATCCACACATACTACATATGTGAGACCATTACCTGAGTATGCAGCGACAGCTGGGAACCCACACCTTATGAAGCATAAAAAAAACTTGGAAAAATGGTCGAAATTTTGCCACAGGATTAATTCCACAATTAAGAGTCTTCAGCTTCGAGTCAAAGACTTGTTGAAAAGAGAAAGAGAGAGAGAGAGAGAGAGAGAGAGAGAGAGAGAGAGAGAGAGAGAGAGAGAGAGAGAGAGAGAGAGAGAGAGAGAGAGAGAGAGAGAGAGAGAGAGAGAGAGAGAGAGAGAGAGAGAGAGAGAGAGAGAGAGAGAGAGAGAGAGAGAGAGAGAGAGAGAGAGAGAGAGAGAGAGAGAGAGAGAGAGAGAGAGAGAGAGAGAGAGAGAGAGAGAGAGAGAGAGAGAGAGAGAGAGAGAGAGAGAGAGAGAGAGAGAGAGAGAGAGAGAGAGAGAGAGAGAGAGAGAGAGAGAGAGAGAGAGAGAGAGAGAGAGAGAGAGAGAGAGAGAGAGAGAGAGAGAGAGAGAGAGAGAGAGACTCTAACTACCTACAAGCTCTTGAAGAGAATAGATAAAGTTTATAAAGGTATCTTATTTATATGTAAAAGACGTATGATGTGAGTACATTACTACTGGGCATCGCACTTAATAGACCAGTCGAACTATTAGCATGACTATAATTCTTGCATCTGGTATATTATTACTAGAAGTATTCTTTAGGTTCTTGATAGTGTGAAGCGGCCTGGTCAGTATGGAGAAGGAAAAGGTCTCCGGCGACGATGGCTGCCACCAGAAGAAAACCAAGTCTGTCCGCTTCTAAGAAAATATCATCAGTCAGATGCACGTCCTCGAGGACTGGGCATACGAGAGTTGGGTGTTTAGGAAAGAGGGAAAGAACTCTTGCTCCGCAAGAGCAGAGCTGAACCCCCTCAAGCACAACTAGGTGAGTACACACATTATATCCTCACTGCAACCATCTTCACTACACACACTATTCTGTAACCATCTTCACTCCACACACTATACTGTAACCATCTTCACTCCACACACTATACTATAACCATCTTCACTCCACACACTATAATGTAACCATCTTTACAACACACACTATACTGTTACCATCTTCACAACACACACTATACTGTTACCATCTTCACAACACACACTGTTCTGTAACTATCTTCACAACACAAACTATAATGTAACAATCTTCAATTCACACACTATACTGTAACCATCTTCACAACACACACTATAACGTAACCATCTTCACAATACACATTATAATGTAACCATCCTTACTACACACACTATACTGTAACCATCTTCACAACACACACACTATAATTGTAACATCTTCACTACACACACTATACTGTAACATCTTCACAACACACACTATAATGTAACCATCTTCACTACATACCACATACTGCTAACCGTCTTCACACAATACGTAACCATCTTCACTACACTACACACACACACACACTATACTGTAACTATCTTCACAGTAACCATCTTCACTACACACTATCCTCACTACACACACTATACTGTAACTCTTCACTACACACTATCTTCATAGTAACCATCTTCACTACACTCTATTCATCACTCGCACACTATTTTCATTACACACTATTTTTTACTGTAAACCATCTTCCACTACACACTATCTTCACTGTAACCATCTTAACTACACACAAAAACTTCACTAATAATCATTTTCAGTACACACAATATCTTCATTGTAATCATCTTATTATACCATAGTTTCATCACTGTAACTTTTACAACATACATTAGCAACTATCGCACTATCTACACCACAGTAATCGTCTTAACTAATGACAACCCTCATCATTGTAACCGTACTTACTTCACACAACCTGACAAACACTGTAACCATCTACACTGTAACGACCAGCCTCGTAACTGTAGCCATCTCCATAAATACTTAAATTTTCATCACCACCACCACAGAACACCCTACCACCATCACTACACATCACCACCACACAACACCTACCGTCACTACAGAACACCACCACACAACAACTATCCTGAACTACACATCACCACCACACAACACCTACCGTCACTACACATCACCACCACACAACACCTATCATCACTACACATTACCACCACACAATACCTACCATCACTACACATCACCACACAAACAACACCCACCTTCACTACACATCACCACACACAGCACCTACCCGTCACTACAACATCACCACCACACAACACCTACCGTTACTACACATCACCACCCACACAACACCTACAATCACGACATATGATCATCCGAGAGTAGAAATTATCCAAACACTAAACACCACAAGCTAATGTGAACAGGACATCATTAGCACCATATGGGAAGTTACCAAACAAAAGAACGTCATTTAAAAATCTAAAATAAGAGGATTCTAAATCCACACATACTACATATGTGAGACCATTACCTGAGTATGCAGCGACAGCTGGGAACCCACACCTTATGAAGCATAAAAAAAACTTGGAAAAATGGTCGAAATTTTGCCACAGGATTAATTCCACAATTAAGAGTCTTCAGCTTCGAGTCAAAGACTTGTTGAAAAAGAGAAAGAAAGAGAGAGAGAGAGAGAGAGAGAGAGAGAGAGAGAGAGAGAGAGAGAGAGAGAGAGAGAGAGAGAGAGAGAGAGAGAGAGAGAGAGAGAGAGAGAGAAGAGAGAGAGAGAGAGAGAGAGAGAGAGAGAGAGAGAGAGAGAGAGAGGAGAGAGAGAGAGAGAGAGAGAGAGAGAGAGAGAGAGAGAGAGAGAGAGAGAGAGAGAGGAGAGAGAGAGAGAGACTCTAACTACCTACAAGCTCTGAAGAGAATAGATAAAGTTTATAAAGGTATCTTATTTATATGTAAAAGACGTATGATGTGAGTACATTACTACTGGGCATCGCACTTAATAGACCAGTCGAACTATTAGCATGACTATAATTCTTGCATCTGGTATATTATTACTAGAAGTATTCTTTAGGTTCTTGATAGTGTGAAGCGGCCTGGTCAGTATGGAGAAGGAAAAGGTCTCCGGCGACGATGGCTGCCACCAGAAGAAAACCAAGTCTGTCCGCTTCTAAGAAAATATCATCAGTCAGATGCACGTCCTCGAGGACTGGGCATACGAGAGTTGGGTGTTTAGGAAAGAGGGAAAGAACTCTTGCTCCGCAAGAGCAGAGCTGAACCCCCTCAAGCACAACTAGGTGAGTACACACATTATATCCTCACTGCAACCATCTTCACTACACACACTATTCTGTAACCATCTTCACTCCACACACTATACTGTAACCATCTTCACTCCACACACTATACTATAACCATCTTCACTCCACACACTATAATGTAACCATCTTTACAACACACACTATACTGTTACCATCTTCACAACACACACTATACTGTTACCATCTTCACAACACACACTGTTCTGTAACTATCTTCACAACACAAACTATAATGTAACAATCTTCAATTCACACACTATACTGTAACCATCTTCACAACACACACTATAACGTAACCATCTTCACTACACTGTATCCATCTTCACAATACACATTATAATGTAACCATCCTTACTACACACACTATACTGTAACCATCTTCACAACACACACACTATAATGTAACCATCTTCACTACACACACTATACTGTAACCATCTTCACAACACACACTATAATGTAACCATCTTCACTACATACACAATACTGTAACCATCTTCACTACACACACACACACACACACTATACTGTAACTATCTTCACAGTAACCATCTTCACTACACACTATCATCACTACACACACTATACTGTAACTCTTCACTACACACTATCTTCATAGTAACCATCTTCACTACACTCTATCATCACTGCACACTATTTTCATTACACACTATTTTTTACTGTAACCATCTTCACTACACACTATCTTCACTGTAACCATCTTAACTACACACAAAAACTTCACAATAATCATTTTCAGTACACACAATATCTTCATTGTAATCATCTTTATTATACCATAGTTTCATCACTGTAACTTTACAACATACTACGCACTATCGCACTATCTTCACCACAGTAATCGTCTTAACTAATGACAACCCTCATCATTGTAACCGTACTTACTTCACACAACCTGAAACACTGTAACCATCTATACTGTAACGACCAGCCTCGTAACTGTAGCCATCTTCCATAAATACTTAAATTTTCATCACCACCACCACAGAACACCCACCACCATCACTACACATCACCACCACACAACACCTACCGTCACTACAGAACACCACCACACAACAACTATCCTGACTACACATCACCACCACACAACACCTACCGTCACTACACATCACCACCACACAACACCTATCATCACTACACATTACCACCACACAATACCTACCATCACTACACATCACCACCAAACAACACCCACCTTCACTACACATCACCACCACACAGCACCTACCGTCACTACACATCACCACCACACAACACCTACCGTTACTACACATCACCACCACACAACACCTACAATCACGACATATGATCATCCGAGAGTAGAAATTATCCAAACACTAAACACCACAAGCTAATGTGAACAGGACATCATTAGCACCATATGAAGTTACCAAACAAAAGAACGTCATTTAAAAATCTAAAATAAGAGGATTCTAAATCCACACATACTACATATGTGAGACCATTACCTGAGTATGCAGCGACAGCTGGGAACCCACACCTTATGAAGCATAAAAAAAACTTGGAAAAATGGTCGAAATTTTGCCACAGGATTAATTCCACAATTAAGAGTCTTCAGCTTCGAGTCAAAGACTTGTTGAAAGAGAAAGAAGAGAGAGAGAGAGAGAGAGAGAGAGAGAGAGAGAGAGAGAGAGAGAGAGAGAGAGAGAGAGAGAGAGAGAGAGGAGAGGAGAGAGAGAGAGAGAGAGAGAGAGAGAGAGAGAGAGAGAGAGAGAGAGAGAGAGAGAGAGAGAGAGAGAGAGAGAGAGAGAGAGGGAGGGAGAGAGGAGAGAGAGAGAGAGAGAGAGAGAGAGAGAGAGAGAGAGAGAGAAGAGAGAGAGAGAGAGAGAGAGAGAGAGAGAGAGAGAGAGAGAGAGAGAGAGAGAGAGAGAGAGAGAGAGACTCTAACTACCTACAAGCTCTTGAAGAGAATAGATAAAGTTTATAAAGGTATCTTATTTTATGTAAAGACGTATGATGTGAGTACATTACTACTGGGCATCGCACTTAATAGACCAGTCGAACTATTAGCATGACTATAATTCTTGCATCTGGTATATTATTACTAGAAGTATTCTTTAGGTTCTTGATAGTGTGAAGCGGCCTGGTCAGTATGGAGAAGGAAAAGGTCTCCGGCGACGATGGCTGCCACCAGAAGAAAACCAAGTCTGTCCGCTTCTAAGAAAATATCATCAGTCAGATGCACGTCCTCGAGGACTGGGCATACGAGAGTTGGGTGTTTAGGAAAGAGGGAAAGAACTCTTGCTCCGCAAGAGCAGAGCTGAACCCCCTCAAGCACAACTAGGTGAGTACACACATTATATCCTCACTGCAACCATCTTCACTACACACACTATTCTGTAACCATCTTCACTCCACACACTATACTGTAACCATCTTCACTCCACACACTATACTATAACCATCTTCACTCCACACACTATAATGTAACCATCTTTACAACACACACTATACTGTTACCATCTTCACAACACACACTATACTGTTACCATCTTCACAACACACACTGTTCTGTAACTATCTTCACAACACAAACTATAATGTAACAATCTTCAATTCACACACTATACTGTAACCATCTTCACAACACACACTATAACGTAACCATCTTCACTACACTGTATCCATCTTCACAATACACATTATAATGTAACCATCCTTACTACACACACTATACTGTAACCATCTTCACACACACACACTATAATGTAACCATCTTCACTACACACACTATACTGTAACCATCTTCACAACACACACTATAATGTAACCATCTTCACTACATACACAATACTGTAACCGTCTTCACACAATACTGTAACCATCTTCACTACACACACACACACACACACTATACTGTAACTATCTTCACAGTAACCATCTTCACTACACACTATCATCACTACACACACTATACTGTAACTCTTCACTACACACTATCTTCATAGTAACCATCTTCACTACACTCTATCATCACTGCACACTATTTTCATTACACACTATTTTTTACTGTAACCATCTTCACTACACACTATCTTCACTGTAACCATCTTAACTACACACAAAAACTTCACAATAATCATTTTCAGTACACACAATATCTTCATTGTAATCATCTTTATTATACCATAGTTTCATCACTGTAACTTTACAACATACTACGCACTATCGCACTATCTTCACCACAGTAATCGTCTTAACTAATGACAACCCTCATCATTGTAACCGTACTTACTTCACACAACCTGAAACACTGTAACCATCTATACTGTAACGACCAGCCTCGTAACTGTAGCCATCTTCCATAAATACTTAAATTTTCATCACCACCACCACAGAACACCCACCACCATCACTACACATCACCACCACACAACACCTACCGTCACTACAGAACACCACCACACAACAACTATCCTGACTACACATCACCACCACACAACACCTACCGTCACTACACATCACCACCACACAACACCTATCATCACTACACATTACCACCACACAATACCTACCATCACTACACATCACCACCAAACAACACCCACCTTCACTACACATCACCACCACACAGCACCTACCGTCACTACACATCACCACCACACAACACCTACCGTTACTACACATCACCACCACACAACACCTACAATCACGACATATGATCATCCGAGAGTAGAAATTATCCAAACACTAAACACCACAAGCTAATGTGAACAGGACATCATTAGCACCATATGGGAAGTTACCAAACAAAAGAACGTCATTTAAAAATCTAAAATAAGAGGATTCTAAATCCACACATACTACATATGTGAGACCATTACCTGAGTATGCAGCGACAGCTGGGAACCCACACCTTATGAAGCATAAAAAAAACTTGGAAAAATGGTCGAAATTTTGCCACAGGATTAATTCCACAATTAAGAGTCTTCAGCTTCGAGTCAAAGACTTGTTGAAAAAGAGAAAGAAGAGAGAGAGAGAGAGAGAGAGAGAGAGAGAGAGAGAGAGAGAGAGAGAGAGAGAGAGAGAGAGAGAGAGAGAGAGAGAGAGAGAGAGAGAGAGAGAGAGAGAGAGAGAGAGAGAGAGAGAGAGAGAGAGAGAGAGAGAGAGAGAGAGAGAGAGAGAGAGAGAGAGAGAGAGAGAGAGAGAGAGTATGATGTGAGTACATTACTACTGGGCATCGCACTTAATAGACCAGTCGAACTATTAGCATGACTATAATTCTTGCATCTGGTATATTATTACTAGAAGTATTCTTTAGGTTCTTGATAGTGTGAAGCGGCCTGGTCAGTATGGAGAAGGAAAAGGTCTCCGGCGACGATGGCTGCCACCAGAAGAAAACCAAGTCTGTCCGCTTCTAAGAAAATATCATCAGTCAGATGCACGTCCTCGAGGACTGGGCATACGAGAGTTGGGTGTTTAGGAAAGAGGGAAAGAACTCTTGCTCCGCAAGAGCAGAGCTGAACCCCCTCAAGCACAACTAGGTGAGTACACACATTATATCCTCACTGCAACCATCTTCACTACACACACTATTCTGTAACCATCTTCACTCCACACACTATACTGTAACCATCTTCACTCCACACACTATACTATAACCATCTTCACTCCACACACTATAATGTAACCATCTTTACAACACACACTATACTGTTACCATCTTCACAACACACACTATACTGTTACCATCTTCACAACACACACTGTTCTGTAACTATCTTCACAACACAAACTATAATGTAACAATCTTCAATTCACACACTATACTGTAACCATCTTCACAACACACACTATAACGTAACCATCTTCACTACACTGTATCCATCTTCACAATACACATTATAATGTAACCATCCTTACTACACACACTATACTGTAACCATCTTCACAACACACACACTATAATGTAACCATCTTCACTACACACACTATACTGTAACCATCTTCACAACACACACTATAATGTAACCATCTTCACTACATACACAATACTGTAACCGTCTTCACACAATACTGTAACCATCTTCACTACACACACACACACACACACTGTAACTATCTTCACAGTAACCATCTTCACTACACACTATCATCACTACACACACTATACTGTAACTCTTCACTACACACTATCTTCATAGTAACCATCTTCACTACACTCTATCATCACTGCACACTATTTTCATTACACACTATTTTTTACTGTAACCATCTTCACTACACACTATCTTCACTGTAACCATCTTAACTACACACAAAAACTTCACAATAATCATTTTCAGTACACACAATATCTTCATTGTAATCATCTTTATTATACCATAGTTTCATCACTGTAACTTTACAACATACTACGCACTATCGCACTATCTTCACCACAGTAATCGTCTTAACTAATGACAACCCTCATCATTGTAACCGTACTTACTTCACACAACCTGAAACACTGTAACCATCTATACTGTAACGACCAGCCTCGTAACTGTAGCCATCTTCCATAAATACTTAAATTTTCATCACCACCACCACAGAACACCCACCACCATCACTACACATCACCACCACACAACACCTACCGTCACTACAGAACACCACCACACAACAACTATCCTGACTACACATCACCACCACACAACACCTACCGTCACTACACATCACCACCACACAACACCTATCATCACTACACATTACCACCACACAATACCTACCATCACTACACATCACCACCAAACAACACCCACCTTCACTACACATCACCACCACACAGCACCTACCGTCACTACACATCACCACCACACAACACCTACCGTTACTACACATCACCACCACACAACACCTACAATCACGACATATGATCATCCGAGAGTAGAAATTATCCAAACACTAAACACCACAAGCTAATGTGAACAGGACATCATTAGCACCATATGGGAAGTTACCAAACAAAAGAACGTCATTTAAAAATCTAAAATAAGAGGATTCTAAATCCACACATACTACATATGTGAGACCATTACCTGAGTATGCAGCGACAGCTGGGAACCCACACCTTATGAAGCATAAAAAAAACTTGGAAAAATGGTCGAAATTTTGCCACAGGATTAATTCCACAATTAAGAGTCTTCAGCTTCGAGTCAAAGACTTGTTGAAAGAAAGAGAGAGAGAGAGAGAGATAGAGAGAGAGAGAGAGAGAGAGAGAGAGAGAGAGAGAGAGAGAGAGAGAGAGGAGAGAGAGAGAGAGAGAGAGAGAAGAGAGAGAGAGAGAGAGAGAGAGAGAGAGAGAGGAGAGAGAGAGAGAGAGTATGATGTGAGTACATTACTACTGGGCATCGCACTTAATAGACCAGTCGAACTATTAGCATGACTATAATTCTTGCATCTGGTATATTATTACTAGAAGTATTCTTTAGGTTCTTGATAGTGTGAAGCGGCCTGGTCAGTATGGAGAAGGAAAAGGTCTCCGGCGACGATGGCTGCCACCAGAAGAAAACCAAGTCTGTCCGCTTCTAAGAAAATATCATCAGTCAGATGCACGTCCTCGAGGACTGGGCATACGAGAGTTGGGTGTTTAGGAAAGAGGGAAAGAACTCTTGCTCCGCAAGAGCAGAGCTGAACCCCCTCAAGCACAACTAGGTGAGTACACACATTATATCCTCACTGCAACCATCTTCACTACACACACTATTCTGTAACCATCTTCACTCCACACACTATACTGTAACCATCTTCACTCCACACACTATACTATAACCATCTTCACTCCACACACTATAATGTAACCATCTTTACAACACACACTATACTGTTACCATCTTCACAACACACACTATACTGTTACCATCTTCACAACACACACTGTTCTGTAACTATCTTCACAACACAAACTATAATGTAACAATCTTCAATTCACACACTATACTGTAACCATCTTCACAACACACACTATAACGTAACCATCTTCACTACACTGTATCCATCTTCACAATACACATTATAATGTAACCATCCTTACTACACACACTATACTGTAACCATCTTCACAACACACACACTATAATGTAACCATCTTCACTACACACACTATACTGTAACCATCTTCACAACACACACTATAATGTAACCATCTTCACTACATACACAATACTGTAACCGTCTTCACACAATACTGTAACCATCTTCACTACACACACACACACACACACTATACTGTAACTATCTTCACAGTAACCATCTTCACTACACACTATCATCACTACACACACTATACTGTAACTCTTCACTACACACTATCTTCATAGTAACCATCTTCACTACACTCTATCATCACTGCACACTATTTTCATTACACACTATTTTTTACTGTAACCATCTTCACTACACACTATCTTCACTGTAACCATCTTAACTACACACAAAAACTTCACAATAATCATTTTCAGTACACACAATATCTTCATTGTAATCATCTTTATTATACCATAGTTTCATCACTGTAACTTTACAACATACTACGCACTATCGCACTATCTTCACCACAGTAATCGTCTTAACTAATGACAACCCTCATCATTGTAACCGTACTTACTTCACACAACCTGAAACACTGTAACCATCTATACTGTAACGACCAGCCTCGTAACTGTAGCCATCTTCCATAAATACTTAAATTTTCATCACCACCACCACAGAACACCCACCACCATCACTACACATCACCACCACACAACACCTACCGTCACTACAGAACACCACCACACAACAACTATCCTGACTACACATCACCACCACACAACACCTACCGTCACTACACATCACCACCACACAACACCTATCATCACTACACATTACCACCACACAATACCTACCATCACTACACATCACCACCAAACAACACCCACCTTCACTACACATCACCACCACACAGCACCTACCGTCACTACACATCACCACCACACAACACCTACCGTTACTACACATCACCACCACACAACACCTACAATCACGACATATGATCATCCGAGAGTAGAAATTATCCAAACACTAAACACCACAAGCTAATGTGAACAGGACATCATTAGCACCATATGGGAAGTTACCAAACAAAAGAACGTCATTTAAAAATCTAAAATAAGAGGATTCTAAATCCACACATACTACATATGTGAGACCATTACCTGAGTATGCAGCGACAGCTGGGAACCCACACCTTATGAAGCATAAAAAAACTTGGAAAAATGGTCGAAATTTTGCCACAGGATTAATTCCACAATTAAGAGTCTTCAGCTTCGAGTCAAAGACTTGTTGGAAAAGAGAGAAGAGAGAGAGAGAGAGAGAGAGAGAGAGAGAGAGAGAGAGAGAGAGAGAGAGAGAGAGAGAGAGAGAGAGAGAGAGAGAGAGAGAGAGAGAGAGAGAGAGAGAGAGAGAGAGAGAGAGAGAGAGAGAGAGAGAGAGAGAGAGAGAGAGAGAGAGAGAGAGAGAGAGAGAGAGAGAGAGAGAGAGAGAGAGAGAGAGAGAGAGTATGATGTGAGTACATTACTACTGGGCATCGCACTTAATAGACCAGTCGAACTATTAGCATGACTATAATTCTTGCATCTGGTATATTATTACTAGAAGTATTCTTTAGGTTCTTGATAGTGTGAAGCGGCCTGGTCAGTATGGAGAAGGAAAAGGTCTCCGGCGACGATGGCTGCCACCAGAAGAAAACCAAGTCTGTCCGCTTCTAAGAAAATATCATCAGTCAGATGCACGTCCTCGAGGACTGGGCATACGAGAGTTGGGTGTTTAGGAAAGAGGGAAAGAACTCTTGCTCCGCAAGAGCAGAGCTGAACCCCCTCAAGCACAACTAGGTGAGTACACACATTATATCCTCACTGCAACCATCTTCACTACACACACTATTCTGTAACCATCTTCACTCCACACACTATACTGTAACCATCTTCACTCCACACACTATACTATAACCATCTTCACTCCACACACTATAATGTAACCATCTTTACAACACACACTATACTGTTACCATCTTCACAACACACACTATACTGTTACCATCTTCACAACACACACTGTTCTGTAACTATCTTCACAACACAAACTATAATGTAACAATCTTCAATTCACACACTATACTGTAACCATCTTCACAACACACACTATAACGTAACCATCTTCACTACACTGTATCCATCTTCACAATACACATTATAATGTAACCATCCTTACTACACACACTATACTGTAACCATCTTCACAACACACACACTATAATGTAACCATCTTCACTACACACACTATACTGTAACCATCTTCACAACACACACTATAATGTAACCATCTTCACTACATACACAATACTGTAACCGTCTTCACACAATACTGTAACCATCTTCACTACACACACACACACACACTATACTGTAACTATCTTCACAGTAACCATCTTCACTACACACACTACACTCACTCACTACACACTACTGTAACTCTTCACTACACACTATCTTCATAGTAACCATCTTCACTACACTCTATCATCACTGCACACTATTTTCATTACACACTATTTTTTACTGTAACCATCTTCACTACACACTATCTTCACTGTAACCATCTTAACTACACACAAAAACTTCACAATAATCATTTTCAGTACACACAATATCTTCATTGTAATCATCTTTATTATACCATAGTTTCATCACTGTAACTTTACAACATACTACGCACTATCGCACTATCTTCACCACAGTAATCGTCTTAACTAATGACAACCCTCATCATTGTAACCGTACTTACTTCACACAACCTGAAACACTGTAACCATCTATACTGTAACGACCAGCCTCGTAACTGTAGCCATCTTCCATAAATACTTAAATTTTCATCACCACCACCACAGAACACCCACCACCATCACTACACATCACCACCACACAACACCTACCGTCACTACAGAACACCACCACACAACAACTATCCTGACTACACATCACCACCACACAACACCTACCGTCACTACACATCACCACCACACAACACCTATCATCACTACACATTACCACCACACAATACCTACCATCACTACACATCACCACCAAACAACACCCACCTTCACTACACATCACCACCACACAGCACCTACCGTCACTACACATCACCACCACACAACACCTACCGTTACTACACATCACCACCACACAACACCTACAATCACGACATATGATCATCCGAGAGTAGAAATTATCCAAACACTAAACACCACAAGCTAATGTGAACAGGACATCATTAGCACCATATGGGAAGTTACCAAACAAAAGAACGTCATTTAAAAATCTAAAATAAGAGGATTCTAAATCCACACATACTACATATGTGAGACCATTACCTGAGTATGCAGCGACAGCTGGGAACCCACACCTTATGAAGCATAAAAAAAACTTGGAAAAATGGTCGAAATTTTGCCACAGGATTAATTCCACAATTAAGAGTCTTCAGCTTCGAGTCAAAGACTTGTTGAAAAAAGAGAGAGAGAGAGAGAGAGAGGAGAGAGAGAGAGAGAGAGAGAGAGAGAGAGAGAGAGAGAGAGAGAGGAGAGAGAGAGAGAGAAGAGAGAGAGAGAGAGAGAGAGAGAGAGAGAGAGAGAGAGAGAGAGAAGAGAGAGAGAGTATGATGTGAGTACATTACTACTGGGCATCGCACTTAATAGACCAGTCGAACTATTAGCATGACTATAATTCTTGCATCTGGTATATTATTACTAGAAGTATTCTTTAGGTTCTTGATAGTGTGAAGCGGCCTGGTCAGTATGGAGAAGGAAAAGGTCTCCGGCGACGATGGCTGCCACCAGAAGAAAACCAAGTCTGTCCGCTTCTAAGAAAATATCATCAGTCAGATGCACGTCCTCGAGGACTGGGCATACGAGAGTTGGGTGTTTAGGAAAGAGGGAAAGAACTCTTGCTCCGCAAGAGCAGAGCTGAACCCCCTCAAGCACAACTAGGTGAGTACACACATTATATCCTCACTGCAACCATCTTCACTACACACACTATTCTGTAACCATCTTCACTCCACACACTATACTGTAACCATCTTCACTCCACACACTATACTATAACCATCTTCACTCCACACACTATAATGTAACCATCTTTACAACACACACTATACTGTTACCATCTTCACAACACACACTATACTGTTACCATCTTCACAACACACACTGTTCTGTAACTATCTTCACAACACAAACTATAATGTAACAATCTTCAATTCACACACTATACTGTAACCATCTTCACACACACACTATAACGTAACCATCTTCACTACACTGTATCCATCTTCACAATACACATTATAATGTAACCATCCTTACTACACACACTATACTGTAACCATCTTCACAACACACACACTATAATGTAACCATCTTCACTACACACACTATACTGTAACCATCTTCACAACACACACTATAATGTAACCATCTTCACTACATACACAATACTGTAACCGTCTTCACACAATACTGTAACCATCTTCACACACACACACACACACACTATACTGTAACTATCTTCACATAGTAACCATCTTCACTACACTCTATCATCACTGCACACTATTTTCATATACACTCTTTTTTACTGTAACCATCTTCACTACACACTATCTTCACTGTAACCATCTTACTACACACAAAACTTCACAATAATCATTTCAGTACACACAATATCTTCATTGTAATCATCTTTATTATACCATAGTTTCATCACTGTAACTTTACAACATACTACGCACTATCGCACTATCTTCACCACAGTAATCGTCTTAACTAATGACAACCCTCATCATTGTAACCGTACTTACTTCACACAACCTGAAACACTGTAACCATCTATACTGTAACGACCAGCCTCGTACTGTAGCCATCTTCCATAAATACTTAAATTTTCATCACCCACCACAGAACACCCACCACCATCACTACACATCACCACCACACAACACCTACCGTCACTACAGAACACCACCACACAACAACTATCCTGACTACACATCACCACCACACAACACCTACCGTCACTACACATCACCACCACACAACACCTATCATCACTACACATTACCACCACACAATACCTACCATCACTACACATCACCACCAAACAACACCCACCTTCACTACACATCACCACCACACAGCACCTACCGTCACTACACATCACCACCACACAACACCTACCGTTACTACACATCACCACCACACAACACCTACAATCACGACATATGATCATCCGAGAGTAGAATTATCCAAACACTAAACACCACAAGCTAATGTGAACAGGACATCATTAGCACCATATGGGAAGTTACCAAACAAAAGAACGTCATTTAAAAATCTAAAATAAGAGGATTCTAAATCCACACATACTACATATGTGAGACCATTACCTGAGTATGCAGCGACAGCTGGAACCCACACCTTATGAAGCATAAAAAAAACTTGGAAAAATGGTCGAAATTTTGCCACAGGATTAATTCCACAATTAAGAGTCTTCAGCTTCGAGTCAAAGACTTGTTGAAAAAGAGAAGAGAGAGAGAGAGAGGAGAGAGAGAGAGAGAGAGAGAGAGAGAGAGAGAGAGAGAGAGAGAGAGAGAGAAGAGAGAGAGAGAGGAGAGAGAGAGAGAGAGAGAGAGAGAGGAGAGAGAGAGAGAGAGAGAGAGAGAGAGAGAGGAGAGAGAGTATGATGTGAGTACATACTACTGGGCATCGCACTTCATAGACCAGTCGAACTATTAGCATGACTATAATTCTTGCATCTGGTATATTATTACTAGAAGTATTCTTTAGGTTCTTGATAGTGTGAGCGGCCTGGTCAGTATGGAGAAGGAAAGGTCTCCGGCGACGATGGCTGCCACCAGAAGAAAACCAAGTCTGTCCGCTTCTAAGAAATATCATCAGTCAGATGCACGTCCTCGAGGACTGGGCATACGAGAGTTGGGTGTTTAGGAAGAGGGAAAGAACTCTTGCTCCGCAAGCAGAGCTGAACCCCCTCAAGCACAACTAGGTGAGTACACACATTATATCCTCACTGCAACCATCTTCACTACACACACTATTCTGTAACCATCTTCACTCCACACACTATACTGTAACCATCTTCACTCACACACTATACTATAACCATCTTCACTCCACACCTAAATGTAACCATCTTTACAACACACACTATACTGTTACCATCTTCACAACACACCTATACTGTTACCATCTTCACAACACACACTGTTCTGTAACTATCTTCACAACACAAACTATAATGTAACAATCTTCAATTCACACACTATACTGTAACATCTTCACAACACACACTATAACGTAACCATCTTCACTACACTGTATCCATCTTCACAATACACATTATATGTACCATCCTTACTACACACACTATACTGTACCATCTTCACAACACACACACTATAATGTAACCATCTTCACTACACACACTATACTGTAACCATCTTCACAACACACACTATAATGTAACCATCTTCACTACATACACAATACTGTAACCGTCTTCACACAATTCTGTAACCATCTTCACTACACACACACACACACACACACTATACTGTAACTATCTTCACAGTAACCATCTTCACTACACACTATCATCACTACACACACTATACTGTAACTCTTCACTACACACTATCTTCATAGTACCATCTTCACTACACTCTATCATCACTGCACACTATTTTCATTACACACTATTTTTTACTGTAACCATCTTCACTACACACTATCTTCACTGTACCATCTTAACTACACACAAAAACTTCACAATAATCATTTTCAGTACACACATATCTTCATTGTAATCATCTTTATTATACCATAGTTTCATCACTGTAACTTTACAACATACTACGCACTATCGCACTATCTTCACCACAGTAATCGTCTTAACTAATGACAACCCTCATCATTGTAACCGTACTTACTTCACACAACCTGAAACACTGTAACCATCTATACTGTAACGACCCTCGTAACTGTAGCCATCTTCCATAAATACTTAATTTTCATCACCACCACCACAGAACACCCACCACCATCACTACACATCACCACCACACACACCTACCGTCACTACAGAACACCACCACACAACAACTATCCTGACTACATCACCACCACACAACCCTACCGTCACTACACATCACCACCACACAACACCTATCATCACTACACATACCACCACACAATACCTACCATCACTAACACTCACCACCAAACAACACCCACCTTCACTACACATCACCACCACACAGCACCTACCGTCACTACCATCACCACCACACAACACCTACCGTTACTACACATCACCACCACACAACACTACAATCACGACATATGATCATCCGAGAGTAGAATTATCCAAACACTAAACACCACAAGCTAATGTGAACAGGACATCATTAGCACCATATGGGAAGTTACCAACAAAGAACGTCATTTAAAAATCTAAATAAGAGGATTCTAAATCCACACATACTATATATGTGAGACCATTACCTGAGTATGCAGCGACAGCTGGGACCGACACCTTATGAAGCATAAAAAAAACTTGGAAAATGGTCGAAATTTTGCCACAGATTAATTCCACATAAGAGTCTTCAGCTTCGAGTCAAAGACTTGTTGAAGAGAAAGAGAGAGAAGAGAAGAGGAGGAGAGAGAGAGAGAAGAGAGAAGAGAGAGAGAGAGAGAGAGAGAGAGAGAGAGAGAGAGAGAGAGAGAG
>NW_027190535.1:0-34823 GCF_040958095.1 Procambarus clarkii
ATCCCAAATATCTCCACTTCCCGAGGGCACCAGATGAGTGTGGGGTTAGTCTGCATTTTTCGTCAAGCCACTGTCAATGTGAGAGAACTCGTGTCCAGCTTATAAGCCTATACTTGCATAAACCACAAGTGAAGATTAAACAATCTTTGGACAACACCCACCAGTGGGACTCAAACCCAGAAAGCACAACTACCTTCCAGTAGCTGCCATAACTAGTATGCTTTAACCCACTACACCATCAGACCCTACAAAAGAAGTAGAGGCTTCGAGATATATATATATACATCCCAAATATCTCCACTTCCCGAGGGCACCAGATGAGTGTGGGGTTAGTCTGCATTTTTCGTCAAGCCACTGTCAATGTGAGAGAACTCGTGGCAAGCTTATAAGCCTATACTTGCATAAACCACAAGTGAAGATTAAACAATCTTTGGACAACACCCACCAGTGGGACTCGAACCCAGAAAGCACAACTACCTTCCAGTAGCTGCCATAACTAGCATGCTTTAACCCACTACACCATCAGACCCTACAAAAGAAGTAGAGGCTTTGATATATACATCCCAAATATCTCCACTTCCCGAGGGCACCAGATGAGTGTGGGGTTAGTCTGCATTTTTCGTCAAGCCACTGTCAATGTGAGAGAACTCGTGTCCAGCTTATAACCCTATACTTGCATAAACCACAAGTGAAGATTAAACAATCTTTGGACAACACCCACCAGTGGAACTTGAACCCAGAAAGCACAACTACCTTCCAGTAGCTGCCATAACTAGTATGCTTTAACCCACTACACCATCAGACCCTACAAAAGAAGTAGAGGCTTCGAGATATATATATATACATCCCAAATATCTCCACTTCCCGAGGGCACCAGATGAGTGTGGGGTTAGTCTGCATTTTTCGTCAAGCCACTGTCAATGTGAGAGAACTCTTGTCCAGCTTATAAGCCTATACTTGCATAAACCACAAGTGAAGATTAAACAATCTTTGGACAACACCCACCAGTGGGACTCGAACCCAGAAACCACAACTACCTTCCAGTAGCTGCTATAACTAGTATGCTTTAACCCACTACACCATCTGACCCTAGAAAAGAAGTAGAGGCTTCGAGATATATATATATACATCCCAAATATCTCCACTTCCCGAGGGCACCAGATGAGTGTGGGGTTAGTCTGCATTTTTCGTCAAGTTACTGTCAATGTGAGAGAACTCGTGTCCAGCTTATAAGCCTATACTTGCATAAACGACAAGTGAAGATTAAACAATCTTTGGACAACACCCACCAGTGGGACTCGAACCCAGAAAGCACAACTGCCTTCCAGTAGCTGCCATAACTAGTATGCTTTAACCCACTACACCATCAGACCCTACAAAAGAAGTAGAGGCTTCGAGATATATATATATACATCCCAAATATCTCCACTTCCCGAGGGCACCAGATGAGTGTGGGGTTAGTCTGCATTTTTCGTCATGCCACTGTCAATGTGAGAGAACTCGTGTCCAGCTTATAAGCCTATACTTGCATAAACCACAAGTGAAGATTAAACAATCTTTGGACAACACCCACCAGTGGGACTCGAACCCAGAAAGCACAACTACCTTCCAGTAGCTGCCATAACTAGTATGCTTTAACCCACTACACCATCAGACCCTACAAAAGAAGTAGAGGCTTCGATATATATATATATATACATCCCAAATATCTCCACTTCCCGAGGGCACCAGATGAGTGTGGGGTTAGTCTGCATTTTTCGTCAAGCCACTGTCAATGTGAGAGAACTCGTGTCCAGCTTATAAGCCTATACTTGCATAAACCACAAGTGAAGATTAAACAATCTTTGGACAACACCCACCAGTGGGACTCGAATCCAGAAAGCACAACTACCTTCCAGTAGCTGCCATAACTAGTATGCTTTAACCCACTACACCATCAGACCCTACAAAAGAAGTAGAGGCTTCGAGATATATATATATACATCCCAAATATCTCCACTTCCCGAGGGCACCAGATGAGTGTGGGGTTAGTCTGCATTTTTCGTCAAGCCACTGTCAATGTGAGAGAACTCGTGTCCAGCTTATAAGCCTATACTTGCATAAACCACAAGTGAAGATTAAACAATCTTTGGACAACACCCACCAGTGGGACTCGAACCCAGAAAGCACAACTACCGTCCAGTAGCTGCCATAACTAGTATGCTTTAACCCACTACACCATCAGACCCTACAAAAGAAGTAGAGGCTTCGAGATATATATATATACATCCCAAATATCTCCACTTCCCGATGGCACCAGATGAGTGTGGGGTTAGTCTGCACTTTTCGTCAAGCCACTGTCAATGTGAGAGAACTCGTGTCCAGCTTATAAGCCTATACTTGCATAAACCACAAGTGAAGATTAAACAATCTTTGGACAACACCCACCAGTGGGACTCGAACCCAGAAAGCACAACTACCTTCCAGTAGCTGCCATAACTAGTATGCTTTAACCCACTACACCATCAGACCCTACAAAAGAAGTAGAGGCTTCGAGATATATATATATACATCCCAAATATCTCCACTTCCCGAGGGCACCAGATGAGTGTGGGGTTAGTCTGCATTTTTCGTCAAGCCACTGTCAATGTGAGAGAACTCGTGTCCAGCTTATAAGCCTATACTTGCATAAACCACAAGTGAAGATAAAACAATCTTTGGACAACACCCACCAGTGGGACTCGAACCCAGAAAGCACAAATACCTTCCAGTAGCTGCCATAACTAGTATGCTTTAACCCACTACACCATCAGACCCTACAAAAGAAGTAGAGGCTTCGATATATATATATATACATTCCAAATATCTCCACTTTCCGAGGGCACTAGATGAGTGTGGGGTTAGTCTGCATTTTTCGTCAAGCCACTGTCAATGTGAGAGAACTCGTGTCCAGCTTAGAAGCCTATACTTGCATAAACCACAAGTGAAGATTAAACAATCTTTGGACAACACCCACCAGTGGGACTCGAACCCAGAAAGCACAACTACCTTCCAGTAGCTGCCATAACTAGTATGCTTTAACCCACTACACCATCAGACCCTACAAAAGAAGTAGAGGCTTCGAGATATATATATATACATCCCAAATATCTCCACTTCCCGAGGGCACCAGATGAGTGTGGGGTTAGTCTGCATTTTTCGTCAAGCCACTGTCAATGTGAGAGAACTCGTGTCCAGCTTATAAGCCTATACTTGCATAAACCACAAGTGAAGATTAAACAATCTTTGGACAACACCCACCAGTGGGACTCGAACCCAGAAAGCACAACTACCTTCCAGTAGCTGTGATAACTAGTATGCTTTAACCCACTACACCATCAGACCCTACAAAAGAAGTAGAGGCTTCGATATATATATATATATACATCCCAAATATCTCCACTTCCCGAGGGCACTAGATGAGTGTGGGGTTAGTCTGCATTTTTCGTCAAGCCACTGTCAATGTGAGAGAACTCGTGTCCAGCTTATAAGCCTATACTTGCATAAACCACAAGTGAAGATTAAACAATCTTTGGACAACACCCACCAGTGGGACTCGAACCCAGAAAGCACAACTACCTTCCAGTAGCTGTCATAACTAGTATGCTTTAACCCACTACACCATCAGACCCTACAAAAGAAGTAGAGGCTTCGAGATATATATATATATACATCCCAAATATCTCCACTTCCCGAGGGCACCAGATGAGTGTGGGGTTAGTCTGCATTTTTCGTCAAGCCACTGTCAATGTGAGAGAACTCGTGTCCAGCTTATAAGCCTATACTTGCATAAACCACAAGTGAAGATTAAACAATCTTTGGATAACACCCACCACTGGGACTCGAACCCAGAAAGCACAACTACCTTCCAGTAGCTGCCATAACTAGTATGCTTTAACCCACTACACCATCAGACCCTACAAAAGAAGTAGAAGCTTCGATATATATATATATACATCCAAAATATCTCCACTTCCCGAAGGCACTAGATGAGTGTCGGGTTAGTCTGCATTTTTCGTCAAGCCACTGTCAATGTGAGAGAACTCGTGTCCAGCTTATAAGCCTATACTTGCATAAACCACAAGTGAAGATTAAACAATCTTTGGACAACACCCACCAGTGGGACTTGAACCCAGAAAGCACAACTACCTTCCAGTACCTGCCATAACTAGTATGCTTTAACCCACTACACCATCAGACCCTACAAAAGAAGTAGAGGCTTCGAGATATATATATATACATCCCAAATATCTCCACTTCCCCACTTCCCGAGGGCACCAGATGAGTGTGGGGTTAGTCTGCATTTTTCGTCAAGCCACTGTCAATGTGAGAGAACTCGTGTCCAGCTTATAAGCCTATACTTGCATAAACCACAAGTGAAGATTAAACAATCTTTGGACAACACCCACCAGTGGAACTCGAACCCAGAAAGCACAACTACCTTCCAGTAGCTGCCATAACTAGTATGCTTTAACCCACTACACCATCAGACCCTACAAAAGAAGTAGAGGCTTCGAGATATATATATATATACATCCCAAATATCTCCACTTCCCGAGGGCACCAGATGAGTGTGGGGTTAGTCTACATTTTTCGTCAAGCCACTGTCAATGTGAGAGAACTCCTGTCCAGCTTATAAGCCTATACTTGCATAAACCACAAGTGAAGATTAAACAATCTTTGGACAACACCCACCAGTGGGACTCGTACCCAGAAAGCACAACTACCTTCCAGTAGCTGCCATAACTAGTATGCTTTAACCCACTACACCATCAGACCCTACAAAAGAAGTAGAGGCTTCGATATATATATATATACATCCCAAATATCTCCACTTCCCGAGGGCACCAGATGAGTGTGGGGTTAGTCTGCATTTTTCGTCAAGCCACTGTCAATGTGAGAGAACTCGTGTCCAGCTTATAAGCCTATACTTGCATAAACCACAAGTGAAGATTAAACAATCTTTGGACAACACCCACCAGTGGGACTCGAACCCAGAAAGCACAACTACCTTCCAGTAGCTGCCATAACTAGTATGCTTTAACCCACTACACCATCAGACCCTACAAAAGAAGTAGAGGCTTTGAGATATATATATATACATCCCAAATATCTCCACTTCCCGAGGGCACCAGATGAGTGTGGGGTTAGTCTGCATTTTTCGTCAAGCCACTGTAAATGTGAGAGAACTCGTGTCCAACTTATAAGCCTATACTTGCATAAACCACAAGTGAAGATTAAACAATCTTTGGACAACACCCACCAGTGGGACTCGAACCCAGAAAGCACAACTACCTTCCAGTAGCTGCTATAACTAGTATGCCCTAACCCACTTCACTATCAGACCCTACAAAAGAAGTAGAGGCTTCGAGATATATATATATACATCCCAAATATCTCCACTTCCCGAGGGCCCCAGATGAGTGTGGGGTTAGTCTGCACTTTTCGTCAAGCCACTGTCAATGTGAGAGAACTCGTGTCCAGCTTATAAGCCTATACTTGCATAAACCACAAGTGAAGATTAAACAATCTTTGGACAACACCCACCAGTGGGACTCAAACCCGGAAAGCACAACTACCTTCCAGTAGCTGCCATAACTAGTATGCTTTAACCCACTACATTATCAGACCCTACAAAAGAAGTAGAGGCTTCGAGATATATATATATACATCCCAAATATCTCCACTTCCCGAGGGCACCAGATGAGTGTGGGGTTAGTCTGCATTTTTCGTCAAGCCACTGCCAATGTGAGAGAACTCGTGTCCAGCTTATAAGCCTATACTTGCATAAACCACAAGTGAAGATTAAACAATCTTCGGACAACACCCACCAGTGGGACTCGAACCCAGAAAGCACAACTACCTTCCAGTAGCTGCCATAACTAGTATGCTTTAACCCACTACACCATCAGACCCTACAAAAGAAGTAGAGGCTTCGATATATATATATATATATATATACATCCCAAATATCTCCACTTCCCGAGGGCACTAGATGAGTGTGGGGTTAGTCTGCATTTTTCGTCAAGCCACTGTCAATGTGAGAGAACTCGTGTCCAGCTTATAAGCCTATACTTGCATAAACCACACGTGAAGATTAAACAATCTTTGGACAACACCCACCAGTGGAACTTGAACCCAGAAAGCACAACTACCTTCCAGTAGCTGCCATAACTAGTATGCTTTAACCCACTACACCATCAGACCCTACAAAAGAAGTAGAGGCTTCAAGATATATATATATACATCCCAAATATCTCCACTTCCCGAGGGCACCAGATGAGTGTGGGGTTAGTCTGCATTTTTCGTCAAGCCACTGTCAATGTGAGAGAACTCGTGTCCAGCTTATAAGCCTATACTTGCATAAACCACAAGTGAAGATTAAACAATCTTTGGACAACACCCACCAGTGGGACTCAAACCCAGAAAGCACAACTACCTTCCAGTAGCTGCCATAACTAGTATGCTTTAACCCACTACACCATCAGCCCCTACAAAAGAAGTAGAGGCTTCGAGATATATATATATACATCCCAAATATCTCCACTTCCCGAGGGCACCAGATGAGTGTGGGGTTAGTCTGCATTTTTCGTCAAGCCACTGTCAATGTGAGAGAACTCGTATCCAGCTTATAAGCCTATACTTGCATAAACCACAAGTGAAGATTAAACAATCTTTGGACAACACCCACCAGTGGGACTCGAACCCAGAAATCACAACTACCTTCCAGTAGTTGCCATAACTAGTATGCTTTAACCCACTACACCATCAGACCCTACAAAAGAAGTAGAGGCTTCGAGATATATATATATACATCCCAAATATCTCCACTTCCCGATGGCACCAGATGAGTGTGGGGTTAGTCTGCACTTTTCGTCAAGCCACTGTCAATGTGAGAGAACTCGTGTCCAGCTTATAAGCCTATACTTGCATAAACCACAAGTGAAGATTAAACAATCTTTGGACAACACCCACCAGTGGGACTCGAACCCAGAAAGCACAACTACCTTCCAGTAGCTGTCATAACTAGTATGCTTTAACCCACTACACCATCAGACCCTACAAAAGAAGTAGAGGCTTCGAGATATATATATATACATCCCAAATATCTCCACTTCCCGAGGGCACCAGATGAGTGTGGGGTTAGTCTGCATTTTTCGTCAAGCCACTGTCAATGTGAGAGAACTCGTGTCCAGCTTATAAGCCTATACTTGCATAAACCAAAAGTGAAGATTAAACAATCTTTGGACAACACCCACCAGTGGGACTCGAACCCAGAAAGCACAAATACCTTCCAGTAGCTGCCATAACTAGTATGCTTTAACCCACTACACCATCAGACCCTACAAAAGAAGTAGAGGCTTCGATATATATATATATACATCCCAAATATCTCCACTTTCCGAGGGCACTAGATGAGTGTGGGGTTAGTCTGCATTTTTCGTCAAGCCACTGTCAATGTGAGAGAACTCGTGTCCAGCTTAGAAGCCTATACTTGCATAAACCACAAGTGAAGATTAAACAATCTTTGGACAACACCCACCAGTGGGACTCGAACCCAGAAAGCACAACTACCTTCCAGTAGCTGCCATAACTAGTATGCTTTAACCCACTACACCATGAGACCCTACAAAAGAAGTAGAGGCTTCGATATATATATTTATACATCCCAAATATCTCCACTTCCCGAGGGCACCAGATGAGTGTGGGGTTAGTCTGCATTTTTCGTCAAGCCACTGTCAATGTGAGAGAACTCGTGTCCAGCTTATAAGCCTATACTTGCATAAACCACAAGTGAAGATTAAACAATCTTTGGACAACACCCACCAGTGGGACTCAAACCCAGAAAGCACAACTACCTTCCAGTAGCTGCCATAACTAGTATGCTTTAACCCACTACACCATCAGACCCTACAAAAGAAGTAGAGGCTTCGAGATATATATATATACATCCCAAATATCTCCACTTCCCGAGGGCACCAGATGAGTGTGGGGTTAGTCTGCATTTTTCGTCAAGCCACTGTCAATGTGAGAGAACTCGTGGCAAGCTTATAAGCCTATACTTGCATAAACCACAAGTGAAGATTAAACAATCTTTGGACAACACCCACCAGTGGGACTCGAACCCAGAAAGCACAACTACCTTCCAGTAGCTGCCATAACTAGCATGCTTTAACCCACTACACCATCAGACCCTACAAAAGAAGTAGAGGCTTTGATATATACATCCCAAATATCTCCACTTCCCGAGGGCACTAGATGAGTGTGGGGTTAGTCTGCATTTTTCGTCAAGCCACTGTCAATGTGAGAGAACTCGTGTCCAGCTTATAACCCTATACTTGCATAAACCACAAGTGAAGATTAAACAATCTTTGGACAACACCCACCAGTGGAACTTGAACCCAGAAAGCACAACTACCTTCCAGTAGCTGCCATAACTAGTATGCTTTAACCCACTACACCATCAGACCCTACAAAAGAAGTAGAGGCTTCGAGATATATATATATACATCCCAAATATCTCCACTTCCCGAGGGCACCAGATGAGTGTGGGGTTAGTCTGCATTTTTCGTCAAGCCACTGTCAATGTGAGAGAACTCGTGTCCAGCTTATAAGCCTATACTTGCATAAACCACAAGTGAAGATTAAACAATCTTTGGACAACACCCACCAGTGGGACTCGAACCCAGAAAGCACAACTACCTTCCAGTAGCTGCCATTACTAGTATGCTTTAACCCACTACACCATCAGACCCTACAAAAGAAGTAGAGGCTTCGAGATATATATATATACATCCCAAATATCTCCACTTCCCGAGGGCACCAGATGAGTGTGGGGTTAGTCTGCATTTTTCGTCAAGCCACTGTCAATGTGAGAGAACTCGTGTCCAGCTTATAAGCCTATACTTGCATAAACCACAAGAGAAGATTAAACAATCTTTGGACAACACCCACCAGTGGGACTCGAACCCAGAAACCACTACTACCTTCCAGTAGCTGCTATAACTAGTATGCTTTAACCCACTACACCATCAGACCCTACAAAAGAAGTAGAGGCTTCGAAATATATATATATACATCCCAAATATCTCCACTTCCCGAGGGCACCAGATGAGTGTGGGGTTAGTCTGCATTTTTCGTCAAGCCACTGTCAATGTGAGAGAACTCGTGTCCAGCTTATAAGCCTATACTTGCATAAACCACAAGTGAAGATTAAACAATCTTTGGACAACAACCACCAGTGGGACTCGAACCCAGAAAGCACAACTACCTTCCAGTAGCTGCCATAACTAGTATGCTTTAACCCACTACACCATCAGACCCTACAAAAGAAGTAGAGGCTTCGAGATATATATATATATACATCCCAAAAATCTCCACTTCCCGAGGGCACCAGAAGAGTGTGGGGTTAGTCTGCATTTTTCGTCAAGCCACTGTCAATGTGAGAGAACTCGTGTCCAGGTTATAAGCCTATACTTGCATAAACCACAAGTGAAGATTAAACAATATTTGGACAACACCCACCAGTGGGACTTGAACCCAGAAAGCACAACTACCTTCCAGTAGGTGCCATAACTAGTATGCTTTAACCCACTACACCATCAGACCCTACAAAAGAAGTAGAGGCTTCGAGATATATATATATACATCCCAAATATCTCCACTTCCCGAGGGCACCAGATGAGTGTGGGGTTAGTCTGCATTTTCCGTCAAGCCACTGTCAATGTGAGAGAACTCGTGTCCAGCTTATAAGCCTATAATTGCATAAACCACAAGTGAAGATTAAACAATCTTTGGACAACACCCACCAGTGGGACTCGAACCCAGAAAGCACAACTACCTTCCAGTAGCTGCCATAACTAGTATGCTTTAACCCACTACACCATCAGACCCTACAAAAGAAGTAGAGGCTTCGAGATATATATATATACATCCCAAATATCTCCACTTCCCGAGGGCACCAGATGAGTGTGGGGTTAGTCTGCATTTTTCGTCAAGCCACTGTCAATGTGAGAGAACTCGTGTCCAGCTTATAAGCCTATACTTGCATAAACCACAAGTGAAGATTAAACAATCTTTGGACAACACCCACCAGTGGGACTCGAACCCAGAAAGCACAACTACCTTCCAGTAGCAGCCATAACTAGTATGCTTTAACCCACTACACCATCAGACCCTACAAAAGAAGTAGAGGCTTCGATATATATATTTATACATCCCAAATATCTCCACTTCCCGAGGGCACCAGATGAGTGTGGGGTTAGTCTGCATTTTTCGTCAAGCCACTGTCAATGTGAGAGAACTCGTGTCCAGCTTATAAGCCTATACTTGCATAAACCACAAGTGAAGATTAAACAATCTTTGGACAACACCCACCAGTGGGACTCAAACCCAGAAAGCACAACTACCTTCCAGTAGCTGCCATAACTAGTATGCTTTAACCCACTACACCATCAGACCCTACAAAAGAAGTAGAGGCTTCGAGATATATATATATACATCCCAAATATCTCCACTTCCCGAGGGCACCAGATGAGTGTGGGGTTAGTCTGCATTTTTCGTCAAGCCACTGTCAATGTGAGAGAACTCGTGGCAAGCTTATAAGCCTATACTTGCATAAACCACAAGTGAAGATTAAACAATCTTTGGACAACACCCACCAGTGGGACTCGAACCCAGAAAGCACAACTACCTTCCAGTAGCTGCCATAACTAGCATGCTTTAACCCACTACACCATCAGACCCTACAAAAGAAGTAGAGGCTTTGATATATACATCCCAAATATCTCCACTTCCCGAGGGCACTAGATGAGTGTGGGGTTAGTCTGCATTTTTCGTCAAGCCACTGTCAATGTGAGAGAACTCGTGTCCAGCTTATAACCCTATACTTGCATAAACCACAAGTGAAGATTAAACAATCTTTGGACAACACCCACCAGTGGAACTTGAACCCAGAAAGCACAACTACCTTCCAGTAGCTGCCATAACTAGTATGCTTTAACCCACTACACCATCAGACCCTACAAAAGAAGTAGAGGCTTCGAGATATATATATATACATCCCAAATATCTCCACTTCCCGAGGGCACCAGATGAGTGTGGGGTTAGTCTGCATTTTTCGTCAAGCCACTGTCAATGTGAGAGAACTCGTGTCCAGCTTATAAGCCTATACTTGCATAAACCACAAGTGAAGATTAAACAATCTTTGGACAACACCCACTAGTGGGACTCGAACCCAGAAAGCACAACTACCTTCCAGTAGCTGCCATTACTAGTATGCTTTAACCCACTACACCATCAGACCCTACAAAAGAAGTAGAGGCTTCGAGATATATATATATACATCCCAAATATCTCCACTTCCCGAGGGCACCAGATGAGTGTGGGGTTAGTCTGCATTTTTCGTCAAGCCACTGTCAATGTGAGAGAACTCGTGTCCAGCTTATAAGCCTATACTTGCATAAACCACAAGTGAAGATTAAACAATCTTTGGACAACACCCACCAGTGGGACTCGAACCCAGAAACCACTACTACCTTCCAGTAGCTGCTATAACTAGTATGCTTTAACCCACTACACCATCAGACCCTACAAAAGAAGTAGAGGCTTCGAGATATATATATATACATCCCAAATATCTCCACTTCCCGAGGGCACCAGATGAGTGTGGGGTTAGTCTGCATTTTTCGTCAAGCCACTGTCAATGTGAGAGAACTCGTGTCCAGCTTATAAGCCTATACTTGCATAAACCACAAGTGAAGATTAAACAATCTTTGGACAACACCCACCAGTGGGACTCGAACCCAGAAAGCACAACTACCTTCCAGTAGCTGCCATAACTAGTATGCTTTAACCCACTACACCATCAGACCCTACAAAAGAAGTAGAGGCTTCGAGATATATATATATACATCCCAAATATCTCCACTTCCCGAGGGCACCAGATGAGTGTGGGGTTAGTCTGCATTTTTCGTCAAGCCACTGTCAATGTGAGAGAACTCGTGTCCAGCTTATAAGCCTATACTTGCATAAACCACAAGTGAAGATTAAACAATCTTTGGACAACACCCACCAGTGGGACTCGAACCCAGAAAGCACAACTACCTTCCAGTAGCTGCCATAACTAGTATGCTTTAACCCACTACACCATCAGACCCTACAAAAGAAGTAGAGGCTTCGAGATATATATATATACATCCCAAATATCTCCACTTCCCGAGGGCACCAGATGAGTGTGGGGTTAGTCTGCATTTTTCGTCAAGCCACTGTAAATGTGAGAGAACTCGTGTCCAGCTTATAAGCCTATACTTGCATAAACCACAAGTGAAGATTAAACAATCTTTGGACAACACCCACCAGTGGGACTCGAACCCAGAAAGCACAAATACCTTCCAGTAGCTGCCATAACTAGTATGCTTTAACCCACTACATTATCAGACCCTACAAAAGAAGTAGAGGCTTCGATATATATATATATACATCCCAAATATCTCCACTTTCCGAGGGCACTAGATGAGTGTGGGGTTAGTCTGCATTTTTCGTCAAGCCACTGTCAATGTGAGAGAACTCGTGTCCAGCGTATAAGCCTATACTTGCATAAACCACAAGTGAAGATTAAACAATCTTTGGACAACACCCACCAGTGGGACTCGAACCCAGAAAGCACAACTACCTTCCAGTAGCTGCCATAACTAGTATGCTTTAACCCACTACACCATCAGACCCTACAAAAGAAGTAGAGGCTTCGAGATATATATATATACATCCCAAATATCTCCACTTCCCGAGGGCACCAGATGAGTGTGGCGTTAGTCTGCATTTTTCGTGAAGCCACTGTAAATGTGAGAGAACTCGTGTCCAGCTTATAAGCCTATACTTGCATAAACCACAAGTGAAGATTAAACAATTTTTGGACAACACCCACCAGTGGGACTCGAACCCAGAAAACACAACTACCTTCCAGTAGCTGCTACAACTAGTATGCCCTAACCCACTTCACCATCAGACCCTACAAAAGAAGTAGAGGCTTCGAGATATATATATATACATCCGAAATATCTCCACTTCCCGAGGGCACCAGATGAGTGTGGGGTTAGTCTGCATTTTTCGTCAAGCCACTGTCAATGTGAGAGAACTCGTGTCCAGCTTATAAGCCTATACTTGCATAAACCACAAGTGAAGATTAAACAATCTTTGGACAACACCCACCAGTAGGACTCGAACCCAGAAAGCACAACTACCTTCCAGTAGCTGCCATAACTAGCATGCTTTAACCCACTACACCATCAGACCCTACAAAAGAAGTAGAGGCTTTGATATATACATCCCAAATATCTCCACTTCCCGAGGGCACTAGATGAGTGTGGGGTTAGTCTGCATTTTTCGTCAAGCCACTGTCAATGTGAGAGAACTCGTGTCCAGCTTATAACCCTATACTTGCATAAACCACAAGTGAAGATTAAACAATCTTTGGACAACACCCACCAGTGGAACTTGAACCCAGAAAGCACAACTACCTTCTAGTAGCTGCCATAACTAGTATGCTTTAACCCACTACACCATCAGACCCTACAAAAGAAGTAGAGGCTTCGAGATATATATATATATATCCCAAATATCTCCACTTCCCGAGGGCACCAGATGAGTGTGGGGTTAGTCTGCATTTTTCGTCAAGCCACTGTCAATGTGAGAGAACTCGTGTCCAGCTTATAAGCCTATACTTGCATAAACCACAAGTGAAGATTAAACAATCTTTGGACAACACCCACCAGTAGGACTCGAACCCAGAAAGCACAACTACCTTCCAGTAGCTGCTATAACTAGTATGCCCTAACCCACTTCACCATCAGACCCTACAAAAGAAGTAGAGGCTTCGAGATATATATATATACATCCCAAATATCTCCACTTTCCGAGGGCACCAGATGAGTGTGGGGTTAGTCTGCACTTTTCGTCAAGCCACTGTCAATGTGAGAGAACTCGTGTCCAGCTTATAAGCCTATACTTGCATAAACCACAAGTGAAGATTAAACAATCTTTGGACAACACCCACCAGTGGGACTCAAACCCAGAAAGCACAACTACCTTCCAGTAGCTGCCATAACTAGTAAGCTTTAACCCACTACATTATCAGACCCTACAAAAGAAGTAGAGGCTTCGAGATATATATATATACATCCCAAATATCTCCACTTCCCGAGGGCACCAGATGAGTGTGGGGTTAGTCTGCATTTTTCGTCAAGCCACTATCAATGTGAGAGAACTCGTGTCCAGCTTATAAGCCTATACTTGCATAAACCACAAGTGAAGATTAAACAATCTTTGGACAACACCCACCAGTGGGACTCGAACCCAGAAAGCACAACTACCTTCCAGTAGCTGCCATAACTAGTATGCTTTAACCCACTACACCATCAGACCCTACAAAAGAAGTAGAGGCTTCGAGATATATATATATACATCCCAAATATCTCCACTTCCCGAGGGCACCAGATGAGTGTGGGGTTAGTCTGCATTTTTCGTCAAGCCACTGTAAATGTGAGAGAACTCGTGTCCAGCTTATAAGCCTATACTTGCATAAACCACAAGTGAAGATTAAACAATCTTTGGACAACACCCACCAGTGGGACTCGAACCCAGAAAGCACAAATACCTTCCAGTAGCTGCCATAACTAGTATGCTTTAACCCACTACATTATCAGACCCTACAAAAGAAGTAGAGGCTTCGATATATATATATATACATCCCAAATATCTCCACTTTCCGAGGGCACTAGATGAGTGTGGGGTTAGTCTGCATTTTTCGTCAAGCCACTGTCAATGTGAGAGAACTCGTGTCCAGCGTATAAGCCTATACTTGCATAAACCACAAGTGAAGATTAAACAATCTTTGGACAACACCCACCAGTGGGACTCGAACCCAGAAAGCACAACTACCTTCCAGTAGCTGCCATAACTAGTATGCTTTAACCCACTACACCATCAGACCCTACAAAAGAAGTAGAGGCTTCGAGATATATATATATACATCCCAAATATCTCCACTTCCCGAGGGCACCAGATGAGTGTGGCGTTAGTCTGCATTTTTCGTCAAGCCACTGTAAATGTGAGAGAACTCGTGTCCAGCTTATAAGCCTATACTTGCATAAACCACAAGTGAAGATTAAACAATCTTTGGACAACACCCACCAGTGGGACTCGAACCCAGAAAACACAACTACCTTCCAGTAGCTGCTACAACTAGTATGCCCTAACCCACTTCACCATCAGACCCTACAAAAGAAGTAGAGGCTTCGAGATATATATATATACATCCGAAATATCTCCACTTCCCGAGGGCACCAGATGAGTGTGGGGTTAGTCTGCATTTTTCGTCAAGCCACTGTCAATGTGAGAGAACTCGTGTCCAGCTTATAAGCCTATACTTGCATAAACCACAAGTGAAGATTAAACAATCTTTGGACAACACCCACCAGTAGGACTCGAACCCAGAAAGCACAACTACCTTCCAGTAGCTGCCATAACTAGTATGCTTTAACCCACTACACCATCAGACCCTACAAAAGAAGTAGAGGCTTCGAGATATATATATATACATCCCAAATATCTCCACTTCCCGAGGGCACCAGATGAGTGTGGGGTTAGTCTGCATTTTTCGTCAAGCCACTGTCAATGTGAGAGAACTCGTGTCCAGCTTATAAGCCTATACTTGCATAAACCACAAGTGAAGATTAAACAATCTTTGGACAACACCCACCAGTGGGACTGGAACCCAGAAAGCACAACTACCTTCCAGTAGCTGCTATAACTAGTATGCTTTAACCCACTACACCATCAGACCCTACAAAAGAAGTAGAGGCTTCGAGATATATATATATACATCCCAAATATCTCCACTTCCCGAGGGCACCAGATGAGTGTGGGGTTAGTCTGCATTTTTCGTCAAGCCACTGTCAATGTGAGAGAACTCGTGTCCAGCTTATAAGCCTATACTTGCATAAACCACAAGTGAAGATTAAACAATCTTTGGACAACACCCACCAGTGGGACTCGAACCCAGAAAGCACAACTACCTTCCAGTAGCTGCCATAACTAGTATGCTTTAACCCACTTCATCATCAGACCCTACATAAGAAGTAGAGGCTTCGAGATATATATATATACATCCCAAATATCTCCACTTCCCGAGGGCACCAGATGAGTGTGGGGTTAGTCTGCACTTTTCGTCAAGCCACTGTCAATGTGAGAGAACTCGTGCCCAGCTTATAAGCCTATACTTGCATAAACCACAAGTGAAGATTAAACAATCTTTGGACAACACCCACCAGTGGGACTTGAACCCAGAAAGCACAACTACCTTCCAGTAGCTGCCATAACTAGTATGCTTTAACCCACTACACCATCAGACCCTACAAAAGAAGTAGAGGCTTCGAGATATATATATATACATCCCAAATATCTCCACTTCCCGAGGGCACCAGATGAGTGTGGGGTTAGTCTGCATTTTTTGTCAAGCCACTGTCAATGTGAGAGAACTCGTGTCCAGCTTATAAGCCTATACTTGCATAAACCACAAGTGAAGATTAAACAATCTTTGGACAACACCCACCAGTGGGACTCGAACCCAGAAAGCACAACTACCTTCCAGTAGCTGCCATAACTAGTATGCTTTAACCCACTACACCATCAGACCCTACAAAAGAAGTAGAGGCTTCGAGATATATATATATATCCCAAATATCTCCACTTCCCGAGGGCACTAGATGTGTGTGGGGTTAGTCTGCATTTTTCGTCAAGCCACTGTCAATGTGAGAGAACTCGTGTCCAGCTTAGAAGCCTATACTTGCATAAACCACAAGTGAAGATTAAACAATCTTTGGACAACACCCACCAGTGGGACTCGAACCCAGAAAGCACAACTACCTTCCAGTAGCTGCCGTAACTAGTATGCTTTAACCCACTACACCATCAGACCCTACAAAAGAAGTAGAGGCTTCGATATATATATATATACATCCCAAATATCTCCACTTCCCGAGGGCACCAGATGAGTGTGGGGTTAGTCTGCATTTTTCGTCAAGCCACTGTCAATGTGAGAGAACTCGTGTCCAGCTTATAAGCCTATACTTGCATAAACCACAAGTGAAGATTAAACAATCTTTGGACAACACCCACCAGTGGGACTCGAACCCAGAAAGCACAACTACCTTCCAGTAGCTGCCATAACTAGTATGCTTTAACCCACTACACCATCAGACCCTACAAAAGAAGTAGAGGCTTCGAGATATATATATATATACATCCCAAATATCTCCACTTCCCGAGGGCACCAGATGAGTGTGGCGTTAGTCTGCATTTTTCGTCAAGCCACTGTAAATGTGAGAGAACTCGTGTCCAGCTTATAAGCCTATACTTGCATAAACCACAAGTGAAGATTAAACAATCTTTGGACAACACCCACCAGTGGGACTCGAACCCAGAAAGCACAACTACCTTCCAGTAGCTGCTACATCTAGTATGCCCTAACCCACTTCACCATCAGACCCTACAAAAGAAGTAGAGGCTTCGAGATATATATATATACATCCCAAATATCTCCACTTCCCGAGGGCACCAGATGAGTGTGGGGTTAGTCTGCACTTTTCGTCAAGCCACTGTCAATATGAGAGAACTCGTGTCCAGCTTATAAGCCTATACTTGCATAAACCACAAGTGAAGATTAAACAATCTTTGGACAACACCCACCAGTGGGACTCAAACCCAGAAAGCACAACTACCTTCCAGTAGCTGCCATAACTAGTATGCTTTAACCCACTACACCATCAGACCCTACAAAAGAAGTAGAGGCTTCGAGATATATATATATACATAAGCCTATACTTGCATAAACCACAAGTGAAGATAAACAATCTTTGGACAACACCCACCAGTGGGACTCGAACCCAGAAAGCACAACTACCTTCCAGTAGCTGGCATAACTAGTATGCTTTAACCCACTACGCCATCAGACCTTACAAAAGAAGTAGATAGTTCGAGATATATATATCTCAAACATCTCTACCTCCCGAAGGCACCAGATGAGTGAGGGGTCAGTCTGCAATTTTCATCAAGCCACTGTCAATGTGAGAGAACTCGTGTCCAGCTTATAAGCCTATACTTGCATAAACCACAAGTGAAGATAAACAATCTTTGGACAACACCCACCAGTGGGACTCGAACCCAGAAAGCACAACTACCTTCCAGTAGCTGGCATAACTAGTATGCTTTAACCCACTACGCCATCAGACCTTACAAAAGAAGTAGATAGTTCGAGATATATATATCTCAAACATCTCTACCTCCCGAAGGCCCCAGATGAGTGAGGGGTCAGTCTGCAATTTTCATCAAGCCACTGTCAATGTGAGAGAACTCGTGTCCAGCTTATAAGCCTATACTTGCATAAACCACAAGTGAAGATAAACAATCTTTGGACAACACCCACCAGTGGGACTCGAACCCAGAAAGCACAACTACCTTCCAGTAGCTGGCATAACTAGTATGCTTTAACCCACTACGCCATCAGACCTTACAAAAGAAGTAGATAGTTCGAGATATATATATCTCAAACATCTCTACCTCCCGAAGGCACCAGATGAGTGAGGGGTCAGTCTGCAATTTTCATCAAGCCACTGTCAATGTGAGAGAACTCGTGTCCAGCTTATAAGCCTATACTTGCATAAACCACAAGTGAAGATAAACAATCTTTGGACAACACCCACCAGTGGGACTCGAACCCAGAAAGCACAACTACCTTCCAGTAGCTGGCATAACTAGTATGCTTTAACCCACTACGCCATCAGACCTTACAAAAGAAGTAGATAGTTCGAGATATATATATCTCAAACATCTCTACCTCCCGAAGGCACCAGATGAGTGAGGGGTCAGTCTGCAATTTTCATCAAGCCACTGTCAATGTGAGAGAACTCGTGTCCAGCTTATAAGCCTATACTTGCATAAACCACAAGTGAAGATAAACAATCTTTGGACAACACCCACCAGTGGGACTCGAACCCAGAAAGCACAACTACCTTCCAGTAGCTGGCATAACTAGTATGCTTTAACCCACTACGCCATCAGACCTTACAAAAGAAGTAGATAGTTCGAGATATATATATCTCAAACATCTCTACCTCCCGAAGGCACCAGATGAGTGAGGGGTCAGTCTGCAATTTTCATCAAGCCACTGTCAATGTGAGAGAACTCGTGTCCAGCTTATAAGCCTATACTTGCATAAACCACAAGTGAAGATAAACAATCTTTGGACAACACCCACCAGTGGGACTCGAACCCAGAAAGCACAACTACCTTCCAGTAGCTGGCATAACTAGTATGCTTTAACCCACTACGCCATCAGACCTTACAAAAGAAGTAGATAGTTCGAGATATATATATCTCAAACATCTCTACCTCCCGAAGGCACCAGATGAGTGAGGGGTCAGTCTGCAATTTTCATCAAGCCACTGTCAATGTGAGAGAACTCGTGTCCAGCTTATAAGCCTATACTTGCATAAACCACAAGTGAAGATAAACAATCTTTGGACAACACCCACCAGTGGGACTCGAACCCAGAAAGCACAACTACCTTCCAGTAGCTGGCATAACTAGTATGCTTTAACCCACTACGCCATCAGACCTTACAAAAGAAGTAGATAGTTCGAGATATATATATCTCAAACATCTCTACCTCCCGAAGGCACCAGATGAGTGAGGGGTCAGGGTCATATACATCCCAAATATCTCCACTTCCCGAGGGCACCAGATGAGTGTGGGGTTAGTCTGCATTTTTCGTCAAGCCACTGTCAATGTGAGAGAACTCGTGGCAAGCTCATAAGCCTATACTTGCATAAACCACAAGTGAAGATTAAACAATCTTTGGACAACACCCACCAGTGGGACTCGAACCCAGAAAGCACAACTACCTTCCAGTAGCTGCCATAACTAGCATGCTTTAACCCACTACACCATCAGACCCTACAAAAGAAGTAGAGGCTTTGATATATACATCCCAAATATCTCCACTTCCCGAGGGCACTAGATGAGTGTGGGGTTAGTCTGCATTTTTCGTCAAGCCACTGTCAATGTGAGAGAACTCGTGTCCAGCTTATAACCCTATACTTGCATAAACCACAAGTGAAGATTAAACAATCTTTGGACAACACCTACCAGTGGAACTTGAACCCAGAAAGCACAACTACCTTCCAGTAGCTGCCATAACTAGTATGCTTTAACCCACTACACCATCAGACCCTACAAAAGAAGTAGAGGCTTCGAGATATATATATATACATCCCAAATATCTCCACTTCCCGAGGGCACCAGATGAGTGTGGGGTTAGTCTGCATTTTTCGTCAAGCCACTGTCAATGTGAGAGAACTCGTGTCCAGCTTATAAGCCTATACTTGCATAAACCACAAGTGAAGATTAAACAATCTTTGGACAACACCCACCAGTGGGACTCGAACCCAGAAAGCACAACTACCTTCCAGTAGCTGCCATAACTAGTATGCTTTAACCCACTACACCATCAGACCCTACAAAAGAAGTAGAGGCTTCGAGATAAATATATATACATCCCAAATATCTCCACTTCCCGAGGGCACCAGATGAGTGTGGGGTTAGTCTGCATTTTTCGTCAAGCCACTGTCAATGTGAGAGAACTCGTGTCCAGCTTATAAGCCTATACTTGCATAAACCACAAGTGAAGATTAAACAATCTTTGGACAACACCCACCAGTGGGACTCGAACCCAGAAACCACAACAACCTTCCAGTAGCTGCTATAACTAGTATGCTTTAACCCACTACGCCATCAGACCCTACAAAAGGAGTAGAGGCTTCGAAATATATATATATACATCCCAAATATCTCCACTTCCCGAGGGCACCAGATGAGTGTGGGGTTAGTCTGCATTTTTCGTCAAGCCACTGTCAATGTGAGAGAACTCGTGTCCAGCTTATAAGCCTATACTTGCATAAACCACAAGTGAAGATTAAACAATCTTTGGACAACACCCACCAGTGGGACTCGAACCCAGAAAGCACAACTACCTTCCAGTAGCTGCCATAACTAGTATGCTTTAACCCACTTCATCATCAGACCCTACATAAGAAGTAGAGGCTTCGAGATATATATATATACATCCCAAATATCTCCACTTCCCGAGGGCACCAGATGAGTGTGGGGTTAGTCTGCACTTTTCGTCAAGCCACTGTCAATGTGAGAGAACTCGTGCCCAGCTTATAAGCCTATACTTGCATAAACCACAAGTGAAGATTAAACAATCTTTGGACAACACCCACCAGTGGGACTTGAACCCAGAATGCACAACTACCTTCCAGTAGCTGCCATAACTAGTATGCTTTAACCCACTACACCATCAGACCCTACAAAAGAAGTAGAGGCTTCGAGATATATATATATACATCCCAAATATCTCCACTTCCCGAGGGCACCAGATGAGTGTGGGGTTAGTCTGCATTTTTTGTCAAGCCACTGTCAATGTGAGAGAACTCGTGTCCAGCTTATAAGCCTATACTTGCATAAACCACAAGTGAAGATTAAACAATCTTTGGACAACACCCACCAGTGGGACTCGAACCCAGAAAGCACAACTACCTTCCAGTAGCTGCCATAACTAGTATGCTTTAACCCACTACACCATCAGACCCTACAAAAGAAGTAGAGGCTTCGAGATATATATATATATATCCCAAATATCTCCACTTCCCGAGGGCACTAGATGTGTGTGGGGTTAGTCTGCATTTTTCGTCAAGCCACTGTCAATGTGAGAGAACTCGTGTCCAGCTTAGAAGCCTATACTTGCATAAACCACAAGTGAAGATTAAACAATCTTTGGACAACACCCACCAGTGGGACTCGAACCCAGAAAGCACAACTACCTTCCAGTAGCTGCCGTAACTAGTATGCTTTAACCCACTACACCATCAGACCCTACAAAAGAAGTAGAGGCTTCGATATATATATATATACATCCCAAATATCTCCACTTCCCGAGGGCACCAGATGAGTGTGGGGTTAGTCTGCATTTTTCGTCAAGCCACTGTCAATGTGAGAGAACTCGTGTCCAGCTTATAAGCCTATACTTGCATAAACCACAAGTGAAGATTAAACAATCTTTGGACAACACCCACCAGTGGGACTCGAACCCAGAAAGCACAACTACCTTCCAGTAGCTGCCATAACTAGTATGCTTTAACCCACTACACCATCAGACCCTACAAAAGAAGTAGAGGCTTCGAGATATATATATATACATCCCAAATATCTCCACTTCCCGAGGGCACCAGATGAGTGTGGCGTTAGTCTGCATTTTTCGTCAAGCCACTGTAAATGTGAGAGAACTCGTGTCCAGCTTATAAGCCTATACTTGCATAAACCACAAGTGAAGATTAAACAATCTTTGGACAACACCCACCAGTGGGACTCGAACCCAGAAAGCACAACTACCTTCCAGTAGCTGCTACATCTAGTATGCCCTAACCCACTTCACCATCAGACCCTACAAAAGAAGTAGAGGCTTCGAGATATATATATATACATCCCAAATATCTCCACTTCCCGAGGGCACCAGATGAGTGTGGGGTTAGTCTGCACTTTTCGTCAAGCCACTGTCAATATGAGAGAACTCGTGTCCAGCTTATAAGCCTATACTTGCATAAACCACAAGTGAAGATTAAACAATCTTTGGACAACACCTACCAGTGGAACTTGAACCCAGAAAGCACAACTACCTTCCAGTAGCTGCCATAACTAGTATGCTTTAACCCACTACACCATCAGACCCTACAAAAGAAGTAGAGGCTTCGAGATATATATATATACATCCCAAATATCTCCACTTCCCGAGGGCACCAGATGAGTGTGGGGTTAGTCTGCATTTTTCGTCAAGCCACTGTCAATGTGAGAGAACTCGTGTCCAGCTTATAAGCCTATACTTGCATAAACCACAAGTGAAGATTAAACAATCTTTGGACAACACCCACCAGTGGGACTCGAACCCAGAAAGCACAACTACCTTCCAGTAGCTGCCATAACTAGTATGCTTTAACCCACTACACCATCAGACCCTACAAAAGAAGTAGAGGCTTCGAGATAAATATATATACATCCCAAATATCTCCACTTCCCGAGGGCACCAGATGAGTGTGGGGTTAGTCTGCATTTTTCGTCAAGCCACTGTCAATGTGAGAGAACTCGTGTCCAGCTTATAAGCCTATACTTGCATAAACCACAAGTGAAGATTAAACAATCTTTGGACAACACCCACCAGTGGGACTCGAACCCAGAAACCACAACAACCTTCCAGTAGCTGCTATAACTAGTATGCTTTAACCCACTACGCCATCAGACCCTACAAAAGGAGTAGAGGCTTCGAAATATATATATATACATCCCAAATATCTCCACTTCCCGAGGGCACCAGATGAGTGTGGGGTTAGTCTGCATTTTTCGTCAAGCCACTGTCAATGTGAGAGAACTCGTGTCCAGCTTATAAGCCTATACTTGCATAAACCACAAGTGAAGATTAAACATTCTTTGGACAACACCCACCAGTGGGACTCGAACCCAGAAAGCACAACTACCTTCCAGTAGCTGCCATAACTAGTATGCTTTAACCCACTTCACCATCAGACCCTACATAAGAAGTAGAGGCTTCGAGATATATATATACATCCCAAATATCTCCACTTCCCGAGGGCACCAGATGAGTGTGGGGGTTAGTCTGCACTTTTCGTCAAGCCACTGTCAATGTGAGAGAACTCGTGTCCAGCTTATAAGCCTATACTTGCATAAACCACAAGTGAAGATTAAACAATCTTTGGACAACACCCACCAGTGGGACTCGAACCCAGAAAGCACAACTACCTTCCAGTAGCTGCCATAACTAGTATGCTTTAACCCACTACACCATCAGACCCTACAAAAGAAGTAGAGGCTTCGAGATATATATATACATCCCAAATATCTCCACTTCCCGAGGGCACCAGATGAGTGTGGGGTTAGTCTGCATTTTTCGTCAAGCCACTGTCAATGTGAGAGAACTCGTGTCCAGCTTATAAGCCTATACTTGCATAAACCACAAGTGAAGATTAAACAATCTTTGGACAACACCCACCAGTAGGACTCGAACCCAGAAAGCACAACTACCTTCCAGTAGCTGCCATAACTAGCATGCTTTAACCCACTACACCATCAGACCCTACAAAAGAAGTAGAGGCTTTGATATATACATCCCAAATATCTCCACTTCCCGAGGGCACTAGATGAGTGTGGGGTTAGTCTGCATTTTTCGTCAAGCCACTGTCAATGTGAGAGAACTCGTGTCCAGCTTATAACCCTATACTTGCATAAACCACAAGTGAAGATTAAACAATCTTTGGACAACACCCACCAGTGGAACTTGAACCCAGAAAGCACAACTACCTTCTAGTAGCTGCCATAACTAGTATGCTTTAACCCACTACACCATCAGACCCTACAAAAGAAGTAGAGGCTTCGATATATATATATATATATCCCAAATATCTCCACTTCCCGAGGGCACCAGATGAGTGTGGGGTTAGTCTGCATTTTTCGTCAAGCCACTGTCAATGTGAGAGAACTCGTGTCCAGCTTATAAGCCTATACTTGCATAAACCACAAGTGAAGATTAAACAATCTTTGGACAACACCCACCAGTGGGACTCGAACCCAGAAAGCACAACTACCTTCCAGTAGCTGCCATAACTAGTATGCTTTAACCCACTACACCATCAGACCCTACAAAAGAAGTAGAGGCTTCGAGATATATATATATATCCCAAATATCTCCACTTCCCGAGGGCACTAGATGTGTGTGGGGTTAGTCTGCATTTTTCGTCAAGCCACTGTCAATGTGAGAGAACTCGTGTCCAGCTTAGAAGCCTATACTTGCATAAACCACAAGTGAAGATTAAACAATCTTTGGACAACACCCACCAGTGGGACTCGAACCCAGAAAGCACAACTACCTTCCAGTAGCTGCCGTAACTAGTATGCTTTAACCCACTACACCATCAGACCCTACAAAAGAAGTAGAGGCTTCGATATATATATATATATACATCCCAAATATCTCCACTTCCCGAGGGCACCAGATGAGTGTGGGGTTAGTCTGCATTTTTCGTCAAGCCACTGTCAATGTGAGAGAACTCGTGTCCAGCTTATAAGCCTATACTTGCATAAACCACAAGTGAAGATTAAACAATCTTTGGACAACACCCACCAGTGGGACTCGAACCCAGAAAGCACAACTACCTTCCAGTAGCTGCCATAACTAGTATGCTTTAACCCACTACACCATCAGACCCTACAAAAGAAGTAGAGGCTTCGAGATATATATATATATACATCCCAAATATCTCCACTTCCCGAGGGCACCAGATGAGTGTGGCGTTAGTCTGCATTTTTCGTCAAGCCACTGTAAATGTGAGAGAACTCGTGTCCAGCTTATAAGCCTATACTTGCATAAACCACAAGTGAAGATTAAACAATCTTTGGACAACACCCACCAGTGGGACTCGAACCCAGAAAGCACAACTACCTTCCAGTAGCTGCTACATCTAGTATGCCCTAACCCACTTCACCATCAGACCCTACAAAAGAAGTAGAGGCTTCGAGATATATATATATACATCCCAAATATCTCCACTTCCCGAGGGCACCAGATGAGTGTGGGGTTAGTCTGCACTTTTCGTCAAGCCACTGTCAATATGAGAGAACTCGTGTCCAGCTTATAAGCCTATACTTGCATAAACCACAAGTGAAGATTAAACAATCTTTGGACAACACCTACCAGTGGAACTTGAACCCAGAAAGCACAACTACCTTCCAGTAGCTGCCATAACTAGTATGCTTTAACCCACTACACCATCAGACCCTACAAAAGAAGTAGAGGCTTCGAGATATATATATATACATCCCAAATATCTCCACTTCCCGAGGGCACCAGATGAGTGTGGGGTTAGTCTGCATTTTTCGTCAAGCCACTGTCAATGTGAGAGAACTCGTGTCCAGCTTATAAGCCTATACTTGCATAAACCACAAGTGAAGATTAAACAATCTTTGGACAACACCCACCAGTGCGACTCGAACCCAGAAAGCACAACTACCTTCCAGTAGCTGCCATAACTAGTATGCTTTAACCCACTACACCATCAGACCCTACAAAAGAAGTAGAGGCTTCGAGATAAATATATATACATCCCAAATATCTCCACTTCCCGAGGGCACCAGATGAGTGTGGGGTTAGTCTGCATTTTTCGTCAAGCCACTGTCAATGTGAGAGAACTCGTGTCCAGCTTATAAGCCTATACTTGCATAAACCACAAGTGAAGATTAAACAATCTTTGGACAACACCCACCAGTGGGACTCGAACCCAGAAACCACAACAACCTTCCAGTAGCTGCTATAACTAGTATGCTTTAACCCACTACGCCATCAGACCCTACAAAAGGAGTAGAGGCTTCGAAATATATATATATACATCCCAAATATCTCCACTTCCCGAGGGCACCAGATGAGTGTGGGGTTAGTCTGCATTTTTCGTCAAGCCACTGTCAATGTGAGAGAACTCGTGTCCAGCTTATAAGCCTATACTTGCATAAACCACAAGTGAAGATTATACAATCTTTGGACAACACCCACCAGTGGGACTCGAACCCAGAAAGCACAACTACCTTCCAGTAGCTGCCATAACTAGTATGCTTTAACCCACTTCACCATCAGACCCTACATAAGAAGTAGAGGCTTCGAGATATATATATATACATCCCAAATATCTCCACTTCCCGAGGGCACCAGATGAGTGTGGGGGTTAGTCTGCACTTTTCGTCAAGCCACTGTCAATGTGAGAGAACTCGTGTCCAGCTTATAAGCCTATACTTGCATAAACCACAAGTGAAGATTAAACAATCTTTGGACAACACCCACCAGTGGGACTCGAACCCAGAAAGCACAACTACCTTCCAGTAGCTGCCATAACTAGTATGCTTTAACCCACTACACCATCAGACCCTACAAAAGAAGTAGAGGCTTCGAGATATATATATATACATCCCAAATATCTCCACTTCCCGAGGGCACCAGATGAGTGTGGGGTTAGTCTGCATTTTTCGTCAAGCCACTGTCAATGTGAGAGAACTCGTGTCCAGCTTATAAGCCTATACTTGCATAAACCACAAGTGAAGATTAAACAATCTTTGGACAACACCCACCAGTAGGACTCGAACCCAGAAAGCACAACTACCTTCCAGTAGCTGCCATAACTAGCATGCTTTAACCCACTACACCATCAGACCCTACAAAAGAAGTAGAGGCTTTGATATATACATCCCAAATATCTCCACTTCCCGAGGGCACTAGATGAGTGTGGGGTTAGTCTGCATTTTTCGTCAAGCCACTGTCAATGTGAGAGAACTCGTGTCCAGCTTATAACCCTATACTTGCATAAACCACAAGTGAAGATTAAACAATCTTTGGACAACACCCACCAGTGGAACTTGAACCCAGAAAGCACAACTACCTTCTAGTAGCTGCCATAACTAGTATGCTTTAACCCACTACACCATCAGACCCTACAAAAGAAGTAGAGGCTTCGAGATATATATATATATATCCCAAATATCTCCACTTCCCGAGGGCACCAGATGAGTGTGGGGTTAGTCTGCATTTTTCGTCAAGCCACTGTCAATGTGAGAGAACTCGTGTCCAGCTTATAAGCCTATACTTGCATAAACCACAAGTGAAGATTAAACAATCTTTGGACAACACCCACCAGTGGGACTCGAACCCAGAAAGCACAACTACCTTCCAGTAGCTGCCATAACTAGTATGCTTTAACCCACTTCATCATCAGACCCTACATAAGAAGTAGAGGCTTCGAGATATATATATATACATCCCAAATATCTCCACTTCCCGAGGGCACCAGATGAGTGTGGGGTTAGTCTGCACTTTTCGTCAAGCCACTGTCAATGTGAGAGAACTCGTGCCCAGCTTATAAGCCTATACTTGCATAAACCACAAGTGAAGATTAAACAATCTTTGGACAACACCCACCAGTGGGACTTGAACCCAGAAAGCACAACTACCTTCCAGTAGCTGCCATAACTAGTATGCTTTAACCCACTACACCATCAGACCCTACAAAAGAAGTAGAGGCTTCGAGATATATATATATACATCCCAAATATCTCCACTTCCCGAGGGCACCAGATGAGTGTGGGGTTAGTCTGCATTTTTTGTCAAGCCACTGTCAATGTGAGAGAACTCGTGTCCAGCTTATAAGCCTATACTTGCATAAACCACAAGTGAAGATTAAACAATCTTTGGACAACACCCACCAGTGGGACTCGAACCCAGAAAGCACAACTACCTTCCAGTAGCTGCCATAACTAGTATGCTTTAACCCACTACACCATCAGACCCTACAAAAGAAGTAGAGGCTTCGAGATATATATATATATATCCCAAATATCTCCACTTCCCGAGGGCACTAGATGTGTGTGGGGTTAGTCTGCATTTTTCGTCAAGCCACTGTCAATGTGAGAGAACTCGTGTCCAGCTTAGAAGCCTATACTTGCATAAACCACAAGTGAAGATTAAACAATCTTTGGACAACACCCACCAGTGGGACTCGAACCCAGAAAGCACAACTACCTTCCAGTAGCTGCCGTAACTAGTATGCTTTAACCCACTACACCATCAGACCCTACAAAAGAAGTAGAGGCTTCGATATATATATATATACATCCCAAATATCTCCACTTCCCGAGGGCACCAGATGAGTGTGGGGTTAGTCTGCATTTTTCGTCAAGCCACTGTCAATGTGAGAGAACTCGTGTCCAGCTTATAAGCCTATACTTGCATAAACCACAAGTGAAGATTAAACAATCTTTGGACAACACCCACCAGTGGGACTCGAACCCAGAAAGCACAACTACCTTCCAGTAGCTGCCATAACTAGTATGCTTTAACCCACTACACCATCAGACCCTACAAAAGAAGTAGAGGCTTCGAGATATATATATATATACATCCCAAATATCTCCACTTCCCGAGGGCACCAGATGAGTGTGGCGTTAGTCTGCATTTTTCGTCAAGCCACTGTAAATGTGAGAGAACTCGTGTCCAGCTTATAAGCCTATACTTGCATAAACCACAAGTGAAGATTAAACAATCTTTGGACAACACCCACCAGTAGGACTCGAACCCAGAAAGCACAACTACCTTCCAGTAGCTGCCATAACTAGCATGCTTTAACCCACTACACCATCAGACCCTACAAAAGAAGTAGAGGCTTTGATATATACATCCCAAATATCTCCACTTCCCGAGGGCACTAGATGAGTGTGGGGTTAGTCTGCATTTTTCGTCAAGCCACTGTCAATGTGAGAGAACTCGTGTCCAGCTTATAACCCTATACTTGCATAAACCACAAGTGAAGATTAAACAATCTTTGGACAACACCCACCAGTGGAACTTGAACCCAGAAAGCACAACTACCTTCTAGTAGCTGCCATAACTAGTATGCTTTAACCCACTACACCATCAGACCCTACAAAAGAAGTAGAGGCTTCGATATATATATATATATATCCCAAATATCTCCACTTCCCGAGGGCACCAGATGAGTGTGGGGTTAGTCTGCATTTTTCGTCAAGCCACTGTCAATGTGAGAGAACTCGTGTCCAGCTTATAAGCCTATACTTGCATAAACCACAAGTGAAGATTAAACAATCTTTGGACAACACCCACCAGTGGGACTCGAACCCAGAAAGCACAACTACCTTCCAGTAGCTGCCATAACTAGTATGCTTTAACCCACTACACCATCAGACCCTACAAAAGAAGTAGAGGCTTCGAGATATATATATATATATCCCAAATATCTCCACTTCCCGAGGGCACTAGATGTGTGTGGGGTTAGTCTGCATTTTTCGTCAAGCCACTGTCAATGTGAGAGAACTCGTGTCCAGCTTAGAAGCCTATACTTGCATAAACCACAAGTGAAGATTAAACAATCTTTGGACAACACCCACCAGTGGGACTCGAACCCAGAAAGCACAACTACCTTCCAGTAGCTGCCGTAACTAGTATGCTTTAACCCACTACACCATCAGACCCTACAAAAGAAGTAGAGGCTTCGATATATATATATATACATCCCAAATATCTCCACTTCCCGAGGGCACCAGATGAGTGTGGGGTTAGTCTGCATTTTTCGTCAAGCCACTGTCAATGTGAGAGAACTCGTGTCCAGCTTATAAGCCTATACTTGCATAAACCACAAGTGAAGATTAAACAATCTTTGGACAACACCCACCAGTGGGACTCGAACCCAGAAAGCACAACTACCTTCCAGTAGCTGCCATAACTAGTATGCTTTAACCCACTACACCATCAGACCCTACAAAAGAAGTAGAGGCTTCGAGATATATATATATATACATCCCAAATATCTCCACTTCCCGAGGGCACCAGATGAGTGTGGCGTTAGTCTGCATTTTTCGTCAAGCCACTGTAAATGTGAGAGAACTCGTGTCCAGCTTATAAGCCTATACTTGCATAAACCACAAGTGAAGATTAAACAATCTTTGGACAACACCCACCAGTGGGACTCGAACCCAGAAAGCACAACTACCTTCCAGTAGCTGCTACATACTAGTATGCCCTTAACCCACTTCACCATCAGACCCTACAAAAGAAGTAGAGGCTTCGAGATATATATATATACATCCCAAATATCTCCACTTCCCGAGGGCACCAGATGAGTGTGGGGTTAGTCTGCACTTTTCGTCAAGCCACTGTCAATATGAGAGAACTCGTGTCCAGCTTATAAGCCTATACTTGCATAAACCACAAGTGAAGATTAAACAATCTTTGGACAACACCTACCAGTGGAACTTGAACCCAGAAAGCACAACTACCTTCCAGTAGCTGCCATAACTAGTATGCTTTAACCCACTACACCATCAGACCCTACAAAAGAAGTAGAGGCTTCGAGATATATATATATACATCCCAAATATCTCCACTTCCCGAGGGCACCAGATGAGTGTGGGGTTAGTCTGCATTTTTCGTCAAGCCACTGTCAATGTGAGAGAACTCGTGTCCAGCTTATAAGCCTATACTTGCATAAACCACAAGTGAAGATTAAACAATCTTTGGACAACACCCACCAGTGCGACTCGAACCCAGAAAGCACAACTACCTTCCAGTAGCTGCCATAACTAGTATGCTTTAACCCACTACACCATCAGACCCTACAAAAGAAGTAGAGGCTTCGAGATAAATATATATACATCCCAAATATCTCCACTTCCCGAGGGCACCAGATGAGTGTGGGGTTAGTCTGCATTTTTCGTCAAGCCACTGTCAATGTGAGAGAACTCGTGTCCAGCTTATAAGCCTATACTTGCATAAACCACAAGTGAAGATTAAACAATCTTTGGACAACACCCACCAGTGGGACTCGAACCCAGAAAGCCACAACTAACCTTCCAGTAGCTGCTATAACTAGTATGCTTTAACCCACTACGCCATCAGACCCTACAAAAGGAGTAGAGGCTTCGAAATATATATATATACATCCCAAATATCTCCACTTCCCGAGGGCACCAGATGAGTGTGGGGTTAGTCTGCATTTTTCGTCAAGCCACTGTCAATGTGAGAGAACTCGTGTCCAGCTTATAAGCCTATACTTGCATAAACCACAAGTGAAGATTATACAATCTTTGGACAACACCCACCAGTGGGACTCGAACCCAGAAAGCACAACTACCTTCCAGTAGCTGCCATAACTAGTATGCTTTAACCCACTTCACCATCAGACCCTACATAAGAAGTAGAGGCTTCGAGATATATATATATACATCCCAAATATCTCCACTTCCCGAGGGCACCAGATGAGTGTGGGGGTTAGTCTGCACTTTTCGTCAAGCCACTGTCAATGTGAGAGAACTCGTGTCCAGCTTATAAGCCTATACTTGCATAAACCACAAGTGAAGATTAAACAATCTTTGGACAACACCCACCAGTGGGACTCGAACCCAGAAAGCACAACTACCTTCCAGTAGCTGCCATAACTAGTATGCTTTAACCCACTACACCATCAGACCCTACAAAAGAAGTAGAGGCTTCGAGATATATATATATACATCCCAAATATCTCCACTTCCCGAGGGCACCAGATGAGTGTGGGGTTAGTCTGCATTTTTCGTCAAGCCACTGTCAATGTGAGAGAACTCGTGTCCAGCTTATAAGCCTATACTTGCATAAACCACAAGTGAAGATTAAACAATCTTTGGACAACACCCACCAGTAGGACTCGAACCCAGAAAGCACAACTACCTTCCAGTAGCTGCCATAACTAGCATGCTTTAACCCACTACACCATCAGACCCTACAAAAGAAGTAGAGGCTTTGATATATACATCCCAAATATCTCCACTTCCCGAGGGCACTAGATGAGTGTGGGGTTAGTCTGCATTTTTCGTCAAGCCACTGTCAATGTGAGAGAACTCGTGTCCAGCTTATAACCCTATACTTGCATAAACCACAAGTGAAGATTAAACAATCTTTGGACAACACCCACCAGTGGAACTTGAACCCAGAAAGCACAACTACCTTCTAGTAGCTGCCATAACTAGTATGCTTTAACCCACTACACCATCAGACCCTACAAAAGAAGTAGAGGCTTCGAGATATATATATATATATCCCAAATATCTCCACTTCCCGAGGGCACCAGATGAGTGTGGGGTTAGTCTGCATTTTTCGTCAAGCCACTGTCAATGTGAGAGAACTCGTGTCCAGCTTATAAGCCTATACTTGCATAAACCACAAGTGAAGATTAAACAATCTTTGGACAACACCCACCAGTGGGACTCGAACCCAGAAAGCACAACTACCTTCCAGTAGCTGCCATAACTAGTATGCTTTAACCCACTTCATCATCAGACCCTACATAAGAAGTAGAGGCTTCGAGATATATATATATACATCCCAAATATCTCCACTTCCCGAGGGCACCAGATGAGTGTGGGGTTAGTCTGCACTTTTCGTCAAGCCACTGTCAATGTGAGAGAACTCGTGTCCCAGCTTATAAGCCTATACTTGCATAAACCACAAGTGAAGATTAAACAATCTTTGGACAACACCCACCAGTGGGACTTGAACCCAGAAAGCACAACTACCTTCCAGTAGCTGCCATAACTAGTATGCTTTAACCCACTACACCATCAGACCCTACAAAAGAAGTAGAGGCTTCGAGATATATATATATACATCCCAAATATCTCCACTTCCCGAGGGCACCAGATGAGTGTGGGGTTAGTCTGCATTTTTTCGTCAAGCCACTGTCAATGTGAGAGAACTCGTGTCCAGCTTATAAGCCTATACTTGCATAAACCACAAGTGAAGATTAAACAATCTTTGGACAACACCCACCAGTGGGACTCGAACCCAGAAAGCACAACTACCTTCCAGTAGCTGCCATAACTAGTATGCTTTAACCCACTACACCATCAGACCCTACAAAAGAAGTAGAGGCTTCGAGATATATATATATATATCCCAAATATCTCCACTTCCCGAGGGCACCTAGATGAGTGTGGGGTTAGTCTGCATTTTTCGTCAAGCCACTGTCAATGTGAGAGAACTCGTGTCCAGCTTATAAGCCTATACTTGCATAAACCACAAGTGAAGATTAAACAATCTTTGGACAACACCCACCAGTGGGACTCGAACCCAGAAAGCACAACTACCTTCCAGTAGCTGCCATAACTAGTATGCTTTAACCCACTACACCATCAGACCCTACAAAAGAAGTAGAGGCTTCGATATATATATATATACATCCCAAATATCTCCACTTCCCGAGGGCACCAGATGAGTGTGGGGTTAGTCTGCATTTTTCGTCAAGCCACTGTCAATGTGAGAGAACTCGTGTCCAGCTTATAAGCCTATACTTGCATAAACCACAAGTGAAGATTAAACAATCTTTGGACAACACCCACCAGTGGGACTCGAACCCAGAAAGCACAACTACCTTCCAGTAGCTGCCATAACTAGTATGCTTTAACCCACTACACCATCAGACCCTACAAAAGAAGTAGAGGCTTCGAGATATATATATATATACATCCCAAATATCTCCACTTCCCGAGGGCACCAGATGAGTGTGGCGTTAGTCTGCATTTTTCGTCAAGCCACTGTAAATGTGAGAGAACTCGTGTCCAGCTTATAAGCCTATACTTGCATAAACCACAAGTGAAGATTAAACAATCTTTGGACAACACCCACCAGTGGGACTCGAACCCAGAAAGCACAACTACCTTCCAGTAGCTGCTACATCTAGTATGCCCTAACCCACTTCACCATCAGACCCTACAAAAGAAGTAGAGGCTTCGAGATATATATATATACATCCCAAATATCTCCACTTCCCGAGGGCACCAGATGAGTGTGGGGTTAGTCTGCACTTTTCGTCAAGCCACTGTCAATATGAGAGAACTCGTGTCCAGCTTATAAGCCTATACTTGCATAAACCACAAGTGAAGATTAAACAATCTTTGGACAACACCCACCAGTGGGACTCAAACCCAGAAAGCACAACTACCTTCCAGTAGCTGCCATAACTAGTATGCTTTAACCCACTACACCATCAGACCCTACAAAAGAAGTAGAGGCTTCGAGATATATATATATACATCCCAAATATCTC
>NW_027190536.1:0-34799 GCF_040958095.1 Procambarus clarkii
CTTCCTCTAGTCCGGTCTGTACTGCTAATACATCTGGTGGAAGTTGATTGCTGGCTGCTCTCTCTGCAAACCTGGTTGCCAGTACTTCGGCTTCCTGTTGAGGATCTTTGGGGTGTGGAGCTTTAGGTGTTTTATTCCCTTTGGCCCGGTGAATTTGCTGCCACATCTCCCCGAGAGAGGTGTGTTCATTCAGGTGTGAACACCATTCTAGCCACTTTTGTTCTTTTATTTGTCTGGTCTCTCGATGTACATGTTCCTTGACCTCACAAAGTAAGATCCTGTTGCGGTCACTTGGCTGCTTTTTGTATAGCTTTCTTGTTCTATTGAGTCTATGGTTGAGTTCTTTGACACGTTCGCAATAGTACCAATGATCTTTATGGTGTCCGGTGGACTGTTTTTTCAGTGGGATTGAGTGGTTGGCTGCACTTTGAATCGCTTTGACAAATTCTTGTTCTGCCTGATTAATGTCTTCGGGAAGATCATAGTTTCTTTGCCACTCTGAAATGAGGTTTTGAAATCGGTCCCAGTTTGCTAAAGCAAAGTTCCAGGCTTCAGATGGAGGCGGAGGTGGGGTGGGTAGGTCTAACTGAAGATCAATTTGGACCCCATAGTGGTCGCTTGTGAGTGTGGGCTCAACTGACCATGTTGCTGCATCTCTTAGGGAGGCTGAAACGAAGGTTAGGTCTAATCTGCCTCCTTGGATGTGGGTAGGTTCATTCTTCTTTAGGATTTGTATTTCTGGAAGCTGGTCCAGTAGATGTGTAATGTGTATGCCGGCTTCATTTGTTTTGTTCGAGCCCAGTGCCAATCGATGATGGGCATTAAAATCTCCACAAATGATTGTGTTTGTTGTTGTCGCGTGTCCAAATAACACAGAGAGATCCATTTCGGCTTGTGGAGACCTGTACACATTGAACAATTCAAGTTTGTCGTGTCTTAGCTCAATGGTGACTCCCATTACCTCTGTCCCTGCTCCACAATTGGGTGGGCTGGTTATGGATTTGGAGATCAGGTCACATTTTACATAGATTGCACATCCCCTGGATTGCCCATTGATCCATGGAAGGAAGAAGCCTCGATAGCCTGAGATTTTAGGTTCTAATCCGGCTCGAAGCAAGCTCTCCTGTAGTATCAGGATGTCTATGCCTTTGGTTGCTGCTATGCATTGCAAGTGTTGCAATTTAGTGTGCAGTCCTTGCGCATTCCATTGCAGGATCTTTAGAATTCTAGGTTCTTGGAATTTGCTGATAATTCCGTGGTATCCATGGAGTCTGATGAACTCGCCATGGAAGTTGCAATTGGGGTATAGGTTCTTAGTGGTCCTGAAATTGCCTCATCAATGTCGCTTTCCGACGACCTGGACTCTATCTGCTTTTTATGGGGGTGCCTCCTGCCCTGCTGTCTTGACGGTGTGGATATTACATCTTCGAATTTTTTGAGCTTGTGCTCAATTGTCTTCCGAGTCTCTGTGGTTTGCTTGATTCCATGTGAAGACAGCAGACTTTCGATTAACTCAGTGACCAAAGTTTTGAGCATTGGCCAGAGAGCGTTCAGTTCAGTGGGAGCACTATTTAATGTTGTGCAGGTTGAGGGCCTAGTGGCTTTTAGACCCTTCTCGGTGGTAACTTTGGCACTGGAATTGCTACTCCTATTGGCCCCAGTGTGCTTGCTGGATGAAATGGGAGGCCGACTGCTTTGAACATGAGTCTTGTGTCCTCCATCTTTCTTTTTGTCCTGTACTGTCTTCTCACCCTTCACCATGGCCGATGGTGAAGGGCCGTGTGCCCCCTCTTCCTGAATGGGTAGACCCCACGCGGTTTTAATGGGCATGGGAGCTGGTATTCGTTTTGGTGGGGGTTTCGGCTCCGCTGTTGGCGTGGTGGAGTTCGTTTGAAGCCTTTTGAGCCTTTCAGGGCATTTCAAGTTCCAGGCATGATGTGCCTTGGAACAATTTGGGCATTTTGCCTGAACAGGGTGGTTTGCCTTGAATTTATCAATACATGTTTTTGTTTCATGGGACTGGCTGCAGACTCCGCACCTCACTGGGCGTTGGCAGCCATCTTTGTGATGCCCAAATCTCTGACATCTAAAGCATCTTAGGGGTTCTGGGGTGTAAGGCCTGTGGTGGAACACCCCCCAGATTCCAAGGTCAAGTTTCTCCGGGATCCGTCCTCTTACTGTGAGAAGGACTTGTCGAGTTTCTTGTTTTGTTCGTACTTGGCATCTCTCTGCTGACACCACATAGTTCAGCTTTTCGAGATGGCCAAGGGCCATATGCAAGGGATAATGGAGGACAATGACTTTACTTATTTTATCCTCTGGTTTCAGTTCCTCACATTTTGCGTAATTTTTTAGAATCGTAGCGGCCGACTCGTCTTTAGGCCTCAGAATGTATTCTCCTTTGAGATTAGGTTTTGCCCTGACCTGGAGCTGGGGGTACTCTTTTTCCAGGTCCACTACAGTAGCGTAGGAAGACTTACCTTCCGTGTGCTGCACTTTGAAGACCGGAAACGTAGATCTAGTCTGAGGCGCTGGGAGAGCTGGAGAAGCTGGAGAGATTAATGGGCGATGGGTCGTCATGGAGTGGCTTGTCCTGTTAGCCTTAGTTACGTGATGCCACTCGCCGTCACTTTCGGAACTGGTGTCCATTATCGATGGTCTTTTCCTACTCTGAGCAGCATTGCTGGATCGATTATAAGTCAATTGGAATTCCATGATGAATTTCAAATGATCACTTGTGGAGTGGTCTGGTGAGTGAAGGACGTGACGTCTGGTGTACAACTGGTGGGACCAAAAACTGTCTCATAAACAGAGAAGCAAGAGTAAAACTTCATGGCACAATCTCTGAGCACAAAAGACATGAAAATGGTACACCGCAAGGAGGTATTCTTAGCCCTCTTCTCTTCAACTGTTTAATGGAAAGAATAATGAGGTTGAAACTCCCACATCACTGCAGGCTGCTAAACTACGCGGACGACTTTGTCATCATCATAAAAGGAAGGGATGCGGCGCGCCTTGCACCCAAATGCTTAGACTGCATCAGTAAAGAGGCAAAACAGATTGGGATCAAACTCAACCCCTCAAAGTCAAAGGCCATGCCCATAAAAATAGCGAAGCCCAACATCCAACTCACAGTACAGGGTCAACCAATAGAATGGGTCGACACCTATCAGTATCTAGGAATCATCCTGGACACACACATGAATTTTAATGCTGAGGTCACATACTTGAGAGAGCGAACTGCGGCCCGGACGGCAATCCTCAGGTCGCTAACCTCCCTTTCTGGAGGAGCCAATTTTCGTACTTTTAAGGTGAAGAAAAGAAGTGTTTTACTATAGAGTGTATTACACTTATTTGTATAATTTGCACGACGTTTCGAACCTCCATGGTTCATTCTCAAGTGAACAGATCTTACAATACTAGTTGATTTTATACCCGCATTAGGTCAGGTGATAATACAATGAAGGTGAAAAACATGGGGGGATACATAAGGGATAAACATAGGGGCTGCAGAAGGCTTATTGGCCCATACGAGGCATCTCCTATCTAAACACAAAGATTAATCCAGCGTAATTGGCCTGTTATGTTGGACATTGTCTTCTGTGTTGGCATCGATATGTTCTTGTCTTATCCTTACTCTCATGGTGGGTAGAGTAAATAGTTCCGTGATTTGGGTGTTCATGGTAGGTCGCTCTATTCTTATTTGAATTGCCTCAAGAATTTGTAATCTTCTTGAATCTTGGGTTTTGTTTTTCGAATCTTGGGTTTTACAAAACCCAAGATTCAAGAAGATTACAAATTCTTGAGGCAATTCACATAAGATTTGTGATTGAAATCTGCAATTTCCTACCACTGCCCCCGCAGACAGGAAATCATCAAGGCCCAGGTTGAAGCCAAGAGAAACAACCCTTCTACCTCCTCGACCACAGCCCCAAGTGTTCAACCCACCACCTTAGCTCTCACTAATCAACCAGAAGACTTTCCAGTCTTACCAACATGTGGCTCCTCCCAGCAGGCGACACAGCCTTCTCATTGGGGACCCAAGAGAAGGCTGTGGGACCCAAGGTCCCACAGGCTCCTTCACAGCCCCCAGCATCATGTGCAGGTATTATCCCTGGTCTTATTAGATTAGCGGAAAGGCTTGCAGGATCAGACAACCAGCGTTTTGTCAGTGAACTAAACGCATTATACATAGACAATGGCCTGGCCCTCATCATAGCCACTGGCGTAAATCTCACTGCCTCCTCTACCACTCCGGAGACTACCACCAGGACGACCAGGTGGTCAACTTCAACACCGACTCCAGAACCACCCATGACCCGGGCGACACAAACAGAAATAATTCCTTCTCCAGCTCCCAACACTCCTACCATCACTATCTCAGCAGCCGCGCTAGCCGACGTGCTGTCTACAAACGATGACAGCACCACCAGCGCTCCTGAAATAGCTACAACCACCAATCAACAACACCTAAACCTACCTAAAGCTGCGAGGCGAAAGACAAAAACGCCACTACGGAGGTTACGGACTCCTCAGACGAGGAAATCATAGTAGGAGCTCCACCGCTGCATCACAAATACGACACCTACACGATTCAAGACTTCCTCATGGAGGCCACGTCACCAAACTCTAACGACAGTACTGCTCAGCCAAAGTCGCAGGCAAAGAAAAAACGGAAAACCTAGAGGGCTACGCTAACCCCACCAGCTCCATAACTGGTATAGCCAGCCCTCCAGGCTGAAAACCATCATGAAGACCCCCATCCATCGCCACATCTCTAGCATCAGCCACTGATAAATGTAATGACTCCAAAAAGCCTCCACTTACGGGCTCACCATAGCCCGTGCTAGTGGAACTTATTGTTCTGAGTAGCGAATCTTAAACAACAACAACAGACTTCAGTCATCGTCCATAGTACACATCAGAGAATTGAATTTCTATATAGAGATTACGGACAATTATTTGACAAGATGCACATATTGTCGTTTGTCGGAATGGCGGTGATGGTGGTGGCGGTAACAAAGGCGATCCCTGTTGCCGTCGACACCAACATCTCGCCGGAAACACTTGCTAAATTTATTACACTTGATGAAATGAAACAATTCTTCAACGAAACTAATGACTACTTGTTCAATAAGCTGCCAGGTAAGACACTGTCAGAAGTTGCCGAAAATATTAAGGAAAAGATGACAACCGTAAAGCAGACGATTGAGGAAACCGAGGCAGTTAAGCGGCTTACCAGCTCTCTCGCACCAGTCAAAACTTGGTTCAAGGAAAAGGCGACTACAATTCACGAGAAGTTCAGCGCCCTGAAGAATACTACCTTCCAGCAGATGCTCAGCCACGTTATAGAGCAAGTAACCAGCTTGGACCATAAGATTATAAACTGGTTCGAAGAACATATTCCCAAACAATAAAACACACATGCCACTTATATTCCATTACCATTATATTCCATCCGAATTATATAATCCTTATTATAACCTCTTGTTTCTCAATAATGTATTGGAAGATAAAATATGTTATTAATGTATATAAAATTGCATATCGAATAAAATATTGTTGATAAATATTGAAATAAATTGTTGATTCATAATTTGTAATTTTATTACCATTACACTTATACTATGACTGTACATTAATCTCTGTAATCTGAGAGATTTATATTCAATCATGGCGTGGAGGAAACATCCTTAGACCATTGTCCCTTCTTAAATTAGATTAAAGATTGTCAGCTGCAGTTTCATTATATTCATGTGATGTGAACATCAGATCACTTGATGTTCCCAATTTTCCGATGGGACCATGAGATCATTTGGGAAACGATCGGACGAGGGAGTGGGGAATGATGGGGAAGACGAGGGGACAGAAGTGAGAGATAGTTGGGAGGACGAGGGGACAAGGGTCCCCTCGTCCCTTGACAGTAACGGTGGGGAAGGACAAGAGACAGGGGAGTTTGTGATGGTGCGGACGAGGGGATGGCAGAATGGAGAATGGTGGGGAGGACAAAGGGACAGTGAGAGTGAGAGGGTGTGTTAGCCAGAACTCCTGAGTGTTGTTATAATGTCATAGCAATATGGACGTTGTAGTGAAGGACCTGATGACTCTAGTTGGGGCCCTGAGTACAGAGTTGGACTCTCTACGGGAGGAGGTACGACAGCTGAAACAACAACGAGAAGAAGCGTAGGAGGAGACCAATAGTAAAAAGACCTCGTCTTGGAACGTTGTAAAGGACAGGAGCCTTAAGAAGACTTTGATAAAGCCGCCTACAGAGGCCCTAAGAACTTCTAATTCATTTGCCGTATTGGAGGACAAGCGCTGTGGTGAGACTGCGGATCACGCGAAATGGAAAGCAACGAAGCGCAGGCCCCTCAGAGAGTAAAGGAAATACCTAAGCGAACTTCAGTTGTGGGAGATTCCCAGATAAGGTATTTGGATAGAACGTTTTGTGCTAGAGATAGTGAGAACAGGTTAAGAGTTTGCTATCCCGGAGCTGGAATTGGTGATATCAAAAACAACATGAATGATATTATGGTTGGAAATGGAAACAATCCCGTTATTAGCATTACCTAATAACTAATAACTAAAATAATTAGCGCGGGATGAAATGATGTTGGTCGAGTTAGGAGTGAGGAGCTGATTCAGAGGTATAAAACAACCATAGAATTAGTTAGAAGCAAGGGAGGAATCCGGATCATATGTGGCATTCTTCCAGGGAGTGAGAAATGAATGGATGTCGAGGGCACTTGGTGTCAATTGCCGGCTGGAAAGATATTGCAAATCAAATGCAAAATCTTTCATAGACAACTGGGAACACTTCTATGGAAGAAGTGAAATGTACGCTCGTATGGGCCAATAGGCCTTCTGCAGTTACCTTTGTTCTTATGTTCTTGTGGAAAGGCGAAGAGTTTGGGTTGACATGATTAGGTTAGGGTTTTAGATTTAGTGTTAACTAACAGGAAAACACAAATTAATGACATCGAAATAGGGAGTGAGCTAGGGCACAGTGATCACAGAGAAATCAGATTTAGCATAGAATGGAATAGACCTGTAGGAGAAAATTCTGTTAAAGTGCCAGATTTTCGAAAAGCTGATTTTAATAGCCTAAGAAATTTTTTGGGTCAAATTGATTGGAAAGTCTTGGGTATGGGGTGTGGGCCGGTCTTGGAGCGAGACATGAACCCAGCGATAGGTGACTTAAATGGGGATTTCGATGTGGATTCAATATATAACTTATTTAAGAATATTCTAAACAAAGCACAGGAACGTAGTATACCATACAAATTGAATAGATCGAATACTAATGACCCAAAGTGGATAACAAAGAATTTGAAGAACCTTATAGGTAAAAAGAGAGCTTGGTTCAAAAGGATTAAAATTGGGGAGGTCACTTTAGAACAGGAATTCGTACAACTGGTTAGAAATGTTAAAAAAGAGATAAGGAAAGCAAAAAGAAACTGTGAAATTCGCATAGCAGGGCAAGCAAAGACAAATCCTAAAGGGTTTTTTCAGTTATATCGTACTAAGACTTGGGAAAGGATAGGTCCATTAAAAACTGAGACAGGTCAAATAACAGATAGTGATGAAGAGATGAGTAGTAATTTTAATAAATATTTTGTATCTGTATTTACTAAAGAGGAACTTAACAATATGCCTTCAGCCGAACAATTCTATGTGGGTGGGGACGAGGACAGGTTGACGAGTTTAGCAGTTACCAGGGAGGATGTTCTTAAACAAATAGTAAAATTCAAACCAAACAAATCCCCAGGGTCGGATGAAGTGTTTGCCAGGGTGCTTAAAGAATGCAAAGAGGAGCTTTGTGACCCACTGTCATCCATATTTAATAAATCTATAGAGTCAGGCAGAGTGCCAGAGTTTTGGAAAGTTGCTAATGTGATACCAGTTTTTAAGAAAGGAGATAGATCACTTGCGTCTAACTATCGACCAATTAGCCTAACGTCAATTGTGGGAAAGTTACTCGAATCTATAATAGCAAATAAAATTCGTCTTCATCTTGAAAAACATAAATTAATAATTGAGTCGCAACATGGTTTTATAAATGGCCGTTCATGTTTAACAAATTTGTTATCTTTTTATTCTAGCATAGTTGAGGCAGTTGATAGTGGTAAGGATTGTGATGTTTTGTACCTTGACTTTAGCAAAGCTTTTGATACAGTGCCACATGAAAGACTGATTAAAAAGATAGAGTCTCATGGTATTGGGGGTGCTATATTAAGCTGGATAGGGGCATGGCTATACCAAAGGAAACAGAGTTATTATAAATGGAATCAAGTCAGAGTGGGAAAATGTTGTAAGTGGAGTGCCTCAAGGTTCTGGCCTGGGACCTCTGTTGTTTATAATATATATAAATGGTTTAGATTCAGGTTTGAGAAGCAACATTTGCAAATTTGCCGATGATACGAAAATCGGTAAGGAAATTAATTCGGAGGAGGACTCACTATCACTTCAAGTTGATCTAGATAGGGTTTTGAAATGGTCAAAGGATTGGCAGATGCAGTTTAATGCTGATAAATGTAAAGTTCTGAGGTTAGGTAATGATGATAGAGTTACAAGATACGAGCTAGATGGTGTTGAGATTGCGAAGTCGGATTGCGAAAGGGATCTGGGAGTTATGATTAGTAAGAATTTAAAACAAAAGCATCAATGCATAAATGTTCGTAATAAGGCAAATCGGACACTTGGATTCACTTAGTCAGTAAGGTGCAGTCACAGTGAGAGGTTGTGTTAGCTGGAGCTCCGTTTCTAATAACATAATTATTGCAATAATGGAAGGATTAGTAAAAGATTTGGTGAGTCTGGTTGGAGCTCTGAGAGCAGAGATGGATTCTCTGTGGGAGGAGGTACGACGGCTACGACTTCGGGAGGAAACGAAGGAGGATGCCAGTGTTGACGGGACCTCATTGAGAAGGACTGACGAGACCAGTATTAAGAAGTCCTCGTCTTGGCAAGTTGTGAAAGACAGGGGTCTTAGGAAGACCTTGGCAAAACCGACAACTAATAGCCTACACCTAAGGACTTTTAACGCATTTGACCACATTCGCTGGCCAGGCCTTGGACTGAGAGGATGTGCGCGCCTCCTCTCCCTCTTTGGGTCAAGTCCCTCGTCCCCAACCTTGTGCTGTGATAGCCAGGGCGGTATCGTCACAATACTACTGTGCTGCTAAGTGTTTCAACACTGTTGCATAAGTCACTAGTATCAAGGGAACCCTAGAGTGAACTAGTGAGTTGCGCCTGAGGTCGAAGGCAGGCCAGCCTGCCCCCTCCGCTCCCTTAGGGGAAGCCTACCAAACATTAGTTTGATGCAGCATTGCTGGTGCTAATAACACAGCATCACCTGTACAGTGTACCTGGGACTCACTGTAAGACTCTAGCAAGAACCACAGGGCATCTACAGCTTCAGGCAACAAACAGCAAGGAGAGTTGTGGGATCGTAATCTGACCCCCACGGACCTCTGACCATTGCGGTTAGAGCGCTGACCCAACGGTCCCCCCTATCCCTTCCCTGGCGGGAGGTTGACAGCCGCCAACACTACAATGATGCCATCGTAATCTGACCCCCACGGACCTCTGACCATTGCGGTTAGAGCGCTGACCCAACGGTCCCCCCTATCCCTTCCCTGGCGGGAGGTTGACAGCCGCCAACACTACAATGATGCCAGCTTTGTACACTCCTAGTTATAAGACTTATCTTCCCCACTTTCTCTTATTCTTCTCATTTCGCCATTTCAACAGGTCAAGTGGAACGGTCCAGTGGCCCATGCGGTTACCTGTAAAATCTGGGGGGCCACTTGACTTGGGCATCTGTTCACCCTTGTAGCAGGGTTAGGCTGTCTTAGGGGACATTCTGTCCACACATAAGAGAATAAGTCACTGAGGGCTACCCTCTGCGAGTCCCAACCAACCAAGTGGAATATCCAAGTGTTTATCCAAGTCGTCTGAGCACTCTCCAACCCACTGAGAGTGCTCTTCCCCTCAGAGCAGGTTTATGACTGTTGGCGCTGATGACTGGTAAGGCTTGCTGCTTGCCCTGCCATTTGTCATGTTATTCATCAGCACATGGTTATAAATGGTATTAACCAGGTATCGGACGAGGTTAGAGCAACAATTAATGCCGCCTGAAGAAGCAGATATGGAGGAGGTAGCTGCTGGACCCTCAGGGCTCTCCCCTACCATGACCAGTGACACTGCCACCCCACCACCCAGTGATGGGTTTGTGGAGGTGGTAAGTAAGAGCCAGAGAAGGAAACAAGGGAAACAGAAGCCTGGTGAACAACAGGGTGGAAGGCGTCCGATAGCACCAAGGAGCGAGTACACACGTCTGACCTTCCCTAAAGGCACGAGTGTGGCTGACAGGACTGTGTGGAGTAAGAAACTGAGCGTGGTGTACCCACCTGGCACTGCAGGCGTGCTACGTCCACATGTCAACTCCCCATATGTGTATGTTTCAAGAGAGAAGCAGCAGGTTGTGGAGGCTCTTCTACAAGGGAAAATAGGTGATGTAAAGCTCTCCCCTCTAGATAATCCAACACGGAACAAGAAGATGGATGAATACCTAGTCTACAGGTACAGTCACAAGTATCCACTAGAGTGGGCCTATGAATTAGACGGGTACACAGAGCACGAAGATTGACCATGAATGGTAAGCCTACTGATCAAATAATCATAGTCTGGAAAAAGCCTGATCCGCCACCTGACCAGTATTGGTTTGGTGGGTTGTATGCGCCCCCCAGCACGTTCAGGGTGTGGGAGCCGAACCCTGTGGAGTGTTACGAGTGCTGTGGCAGTGGCCACACAGCTAAGCACTGCTGGTGCCCCACACCCAAGTGTGCTCTCTGTTCCGGTCCTCATCCACTGAAGAACTGTCAGTATAAGAAGACCAGAGACCAAAGAAAGCAGGAACAGGAGCAACAGAACACTGCAACAGAAGCAGGGCAACATCCTGAATCTGTGGCTCCGTCTAAACCGCCGCTGAAGTGTTTCAGATGTGGTATGGAGGGAGTCACCATCTGGCACTCAGATTGTACCAAACGGCCAGCCTCCCTTGGCACAAGGAGGCAAGTGCCCGAGACACAACAAGTGCCTACTGATGCCGGCTCTAGTACTGTTGACCCATCCCATAGTGGTGACAGTACCAGCAACGCCCCTGACAACACACAACAGCCTGATACAACAGTTAAAGAACAGTTGGCAACCTTGCAAGCACAGGTAGCTGAACTGACTGAAATTATACAGGCGCTACGTCAGGCTCCTCCACAAGAGATACAGCAGCCTCTATGCAGCTGTGTCACAGCCGTGACCCGCGCTGGTAAAGGTTCCTGTGGTGGTGGTGACGGCGGCGGCGGCAGCAGCAGCAGCGGCGGCTGCAGTAGCAGCGGCGGCGGCGGAAGCAGCAGCAGCGGCGGCGGCGGCAGCAGCAGCGGCGGCGGCGGCAGCAGCAGCAGCAGCGGCGGCGGCAGCAGCAGCAGCGGCGGCGGCGGCAGCAGCAGCGGCGGCGGCGACGGCGGCAGCAGCAGCAGCGGCGGCGGCAGCAGCAGCAGCAGCGGCGGCGGCAGCAGCAGCAGCGGCGGCGGCGGCGGCAGCAGCAGCAGCAGCGGCGGCGGCGACAACGGAGGCGGTGGCAGCGACGTCGTCAGTCAACTCAGGGATGACAGCAGTGATAGTGACACAGAAACATTAACTGAAAAAGGAAGTCGACCTGCATCAGAATATTTTAAAATGATTCATGACCTTAAGGAACGCGCTCAAGCCAAGTACGAGAATAAAAAAGATAATATTCTGCGTGACAGTAATTATGCCATACGACTTACAGAGAGCATTCACTCGCGGACCATCCCGAGTTGCTCAGTGATCAAGAATCTAATGATGTCACCAGATGTTCCTGACGACACCAAACGCCAGGTTGGTGTGGCTCTTTACGTAGTACAGTCACTTATTGACGCATTGTGTAAGTGGGACGAGGACAACAATGGGACCACCAGTCCCAGGGAGGAACAACACCAAGACGATGGCTGCTGTTGACACAAGGACCATTAGGTTTCTCAGTTGGAACATTCGTAGCATCAACAAAAGACTGAATGACCTAATTGCATATGTTACCTGTAACAACATAGATATAATTGCTTTACAGGAGCCCTACACGTCCAACATGATAAACAAAACCCCACCAAAAATCAGAGGGTATACATCCTATAATAACAGTAACGCCACAGGCCTATTAACATACGTCAGAAGTGATTTACCGCACATTCTTGTGAGCACGTCACACAATGTACACACACAGTACCATCACTTTCATGTACAAACTACAGCAGGCCACTTTTCATTCCTCAACGTATATGCCAGAAGCCAGAAACTCAATGTAACATTGTTCCCAGATCTAGACAATCATGGGACAATATACATGGGAGATTTTAATGCTAGACATATTACGCTGGGAGACAGTACTAACAACGATAATGGATGCAAATTTATCAAATATGTTTATGACAACAGATTAACCGTGTATACTACGGATACCCAAACTCATTTATTGGGAGGCAGACTTGATTATGTAATGGGTAGAAACCTTGTGCAAGATAGGATGGAATGTTCGTTGGTAAATCACTTGGTTAGTGATCACTATGCAGTTTCTGCTTCCTATGAGGTACAGTGTGATGTACCTAATAGACATCAGAGACCGAAAATGAATATTCCATATGGCTTGCATGACCACTTTATTAATTGTATATCAAAATGGTATCAAGATTACACAATAACGAATGTACAAGCCTTCTCCAGAGATCTCGTTGATACGATTACTACCTACTATGACACATGGGTGTGTTGGGGAACAGGTCGTAAGCCTAGCAGAAGTGGGCAACACCTACCACCACCCAAGTGGGTCCTTGACCCCGTATTTGTTAAAGAACATGAACGAGTAAAGCAACTTGGAGATACGTACAAACAATCCAAAGCACAAGGTGACTTGCATGCATTTCAAGTTGCAAATAGAGAGGTGAGAGAGATGAGCAACGTTATACGTAATAAACATTGGGAAGAGTTCCTACAAAGTATAAATGAGCAAACAACACTTGTTGAAGTTTGGGAAAAGATACGAAAAATCTCTAGAAGCAGCCCAACCAAACCGCTGCACCACAGCCCACTAGAACAAGCAAACATCCTCCTTGATCAATGGGCACTAACATCGAGCTACGACTCACTCCCAATTAACATACAGCACAAACTTGATGACACACGCCCCAACAGACAACGAACCATCAATCTTGCCTGTACAGCTATCGACGTGTCGGACCTTAATGATGTAACTGAATGGGAATTAAATCATGCACTAAAGATGGGAAAATCAACTGCTCCTGGAGAGGACGGTATTACTTACAGTCTACTGAGATTAGTCTCACACGTACCAGGTAATTCACTATTAGTGTTGTACAGAATGAGTTTACGTGAAGGAGTATTACCTGATGCTTGGACAAAGAGTGTCATTGTTCCTATCCCCAAACCACACTCAGATAATTATAGACCCATATCTTTAACATCGTGTGTTTGTAAAGTGCTTGAACGTATTGTTCTAAACCGACTCATGTATCGTATACAGGGGCACCTGTCACCCCAACTGTTTGGATTTATGCCTGGGCTCAGTACACAACACTGTTTTGCTGAGTACTTCGCACATATTGAAGCTTCCCCCCAAACAGTCTTCATCGACCTAGCAGCAGCTTTTGATACAGCAAACAGAGAAATCATACTGGAACAGCTTGCCGAGCTGGGAATACAAGGAAAATTACTGAAATGGATAAAGGGCTATTTGTCTAATCGAACAGCATATGTTTTGTTTAATGGTGTTAAAAGCACAGAGAGCAAACACTTTGAACTGGGAACTCCACAAGGAGGGGTCCTCAGTCCCTTGTTGTTCAACGTTCTGATGCATAAACTTATTAAAGATCTTCCAACTAATAATGAAGACACTGTCATTTGTTATGCTGATGATATATGTTTACAGGCTGCCACCGAGCCTAGAATGCAAGTTCTGCTCGACGCTTTTGCTACTAGAGCTGAGGAATGTGGCCTCCTTATCTCTGTACAGAAAACTCGTGCCCTCATTCCATGTGGTATTCCACCACCCAATTATCATATAGATGGGCGAGCACTTGAGAACTGCGAGTCTTACAGATACCTTGGTGTCCCCATTAACGACCCTGGGTACCTTTCTTCTCTCAAGAGGAGACTTTGGGAGAGATTAAAGCCCTTGCGGGTCCTTGTTGGTGTCAATCATGGGCTTAACGTGAGACTTGCTAGAATGTTTTATGTATCATTTATACGCTCTGTGATTGACTACAATGCTCTACATCTCACACTGTATACTGACAAAGAGCTGAAATCTCTTGAAACCTTGCAAAATGAAGCTATGCGTCTCATCCTTGGGGCTCCAAAGTCCACGAGAATAGTTAACATGAGAGCAGAGTTAAAATTGCCTACCATAAGTGAGAGAATCTTGTCTATTAGCACAGTTTTCGGCGTGAAGGCATTGAGTAGATCTAGACAACACATGAAGTTTCAAGCTAAACTTTCTAATATGCTACACTCACCTGAGGTCTATAGAAGAAGAACGAAATCTGATTATGTATATTGGTTCTACAAGGTAGCCAACTCCATCAAAATATTAAATATGTACCCAACTCGACTAATGATTAATCAGCCAATTACTCCATGGGATAACTGGGATCTATCAGTTGATTTTGTAAATGCGCCCAAGAAAGATAGTGTGCACACTACATTGTTAAAACAGTTAACACTGAAAAGCATCACTGAAAGTACTCAGAGTATGGGTAACGATGTTTATCAGTGCTATACCAACGGTTCTGTAGAAGAAGGTGGACGATGTACCGGATGTGCATGTAACATATTTGAACAATCTTCTCTCGTACATACAGCAATGAAGCGCGTCAATGACTGGGCAAGTACAACTCAAACCGAACTTGCAGGCATATACCTTGCCACTGAATTTTTAAAAGACAAAGACAGTGGACTTATATACTGTGACTCGCAGAGTGCACTCCTGGCATTGAACGCACATAGTAGTGACACCCAGAAAATAGTCAGTGATATTCGAATGAATGTTTTAGCTGCCAAAGAAAACAGATTTGAGATTAAATTCCTATGGATACCATCACATGTTGGCATCTCAAGGCATGACACTGTTGATATGCTTGCTAAGTCAGCCTGCAGAAAACCAGTGGTAGATATTGATATGGGTGTTTCATTAGCAGTGACAAAGAGAATACTTAAACAAATATCTAATGAAAATCTCACCGACCTAACAAATTCTCAAAGACCTGAAAGTTGACCTGTAGCATTAAATATTATGATAGATATCGTGAGGAGACATTCACATATGGGACTAATAGAACAAGAACCCGGCAATGTGATGTTATAGTGGCCAGAATACGCCTGGGAAATAGACGTATCTGGCAGCTTTCTCAAAACCCAAATGTCGAGTACACAATGTGTCAACTTTGTGAAAGAGAAAACATGCACTCTCTTGAACATTATATTGTAGAATGACCCATACTGACTGACTTTCGCCCTCCTGGGCTAAGGTATGCTGAACTCTGTAGTTACTATATGAGTACTGGAACACTTGATGATATATTGGACTTGTATCCAAAATTGACCATGTAATGTATCAATCATACAATGTATGTATGTGATGTAACTATATAACCTGAGCTTGTAAAAGCACCTTCATCACCTTCAGTGATTAAGTGCTTAATTGCACTCTAGTTTCTTTATCAGCTACCTCATCCTGTCAGGGTAAATGAGACAAATGTATGTGAATGCATGTGTGTGTATATATGTATGTGTATGTGTGTGTGTGTATGTATATGTATGGGTATAAAGCATATATGGAAGCTGATCAGAATTACATTTCACCTTTGTGAATGTACATTAATGACATTATGTAAAAGACACATCTAATACTTTATGTAGGGCATACGTAAATCTGTGTATCTATGTATTTACGTATGTAGGTTAGCTTAGCATTTTAAAGCACCGAATCACCTTCTGTGGTTGAGTGTTCAATAAACCCTTGAACTGTATGTTTAACACTTCTCTAACCCTGTCCATGGAGGACAGAAGAAAATGTATATATGCTGGTTAGCATTGTAAATGTGTGGCCACGTCTGTGGTAGAAAATAATAACAAAAAAAAAAAAAAAAAAAAACGCATTTGACATATTAGAGGACGAGTGCTGTGTTGAACCTGTTGTTCAACGAGGTGGCAAAGACAAAGTAACGAGGAGCATTGAAGCGCAGGTCCCTCAAACTGCTCGAATTGAAAAGGGAGAATCGAAGCGAATTTTGGTTGTGGGAGATTCCCAGGTGAGGTATTTAGACAGAACGTTTTGTGCCAGAGATAGGGGGAACAGATTAAGGGTTTGCTATCCGGGAGCTGGAATTGGTGATATTGTTGGAAACATGAATGATATTATGACAGGAAATGGAAACAAACCCATTATTTGTATTAGTGCAGGGGGTAATGATGTTGGACGAGTTAGGAGTGAGGAACTAATACAGAGATTCAGGACAGCCATTGAATTAGTTAGGAGCAAGGGAGGAATCCCGATCATATGTGGCATTCTTCCAAGAAAGGGAGTAGGAAATGAATGGATATCGAGGGCACTTGGTGTCAATTGCCGGCTGGAAAGATATTGCAAATCAAATGCAATATATTTCATAGACAACTGGGAACACTTCTATGGAAGAAATGGAATGTATGCTCGTGATGGGGTGCATCTATCGAGAGCTGGGGTTGTTGCTGTTGCGAACTCGTTGGAAGAAGTGGTTAGAGGTGTTTGTTTGGGTTTAAACTGTTAGCTGATAGAGGTATGGGAATTGATTTGGAGGAAGGAGATAATAAAAGTACGTGTTTGTGGGTGAAAGGAATTGGCAAAATGATCAGGGAAAGAGAAGGGCCTCAAAATAACAATTCACTTAGGGTATATTACACTAACAGTAGAAGTCTAAGAAATAAAATTAACGAATTAAATGCTCTTGTCTGCACAGAAAAAATAGATATTATTGCACTTACCGAAACGTGGATGAATGTAGAAAATAGAGAACTATTAGCTGAATATCAAATAAATGGATTTAAACTATTTCACACAGATAGATATATTAGACGTGGAGGGGGAGTAGCCATATATATTAGGGACAATTTGAAATGTAGTCTCAAAGAGGGAATCAAAACTGAGCCACACACAGAAACTATTTGGATAGAATTATACGAAAAAGCAAATAATATGATAATAGGAGTTATATATAGGCCACCAAATTTAGACAGAATGGAAGCAAAGCATCTATGGGATGAAATATCTAGGGCATCTAATTCTAACAGTATTTACGTCATGGGTGACTTTAATTTTAGTGGAATAAACTGGTTGAACAAAACAGGGAATAGTGAAGCAGAAGATTTTCTAGAATTAATTGACGATTGCTTTCTTACGCAAAATATTAAGGAACCAACACGGGAAAATAATGTTTTAGATTTAGTGTTAACTAACAGGGAAACACAAATTAATGACATCGAAATAGGGAGTGAGCTAGGGCACAGTGATCACAAAGAAATCAGATTTAGCATAGAATGGAATAGACCTGTAGGAGAAAATTCTGTTAAAGTGCCAGATTTTCGAAAAGCTGATTTTAATAGCCTAAGAAATTTTTTGGGTCAAATTGATTGGAAAGTCTTGGGTATGGGGTGTGGGCCGGTCTTGGAGCGAGACATGAAACCAGCGATAGGTGACTTAAATGGAGATTTCGATGTGGATTCAATATATAACTTATTTAAGAATATTCTAAACAAAGCACAGGAACGTAGTATACCATACAAATTGAATAGATCGAATACTAATGACTCAAAGTGGATAACGAAGAATTTGAAGAACCTTATAGGTAAAAAGAGAGCTTGGTTCAAAAGGATTAAAATTGGGGAGGTCACTTTAGAACAGGAATTCGTACAACTGGTTAGAAATGTTAAAAAAGAGATAAGGAAAGCAAAAAGAAACTATGAAGTTCGCATAGCAGGGCAAGCAAAGACAAATCCTAAAGGGTTTTTTCAGTTATATCGTACTAAGACTAGGGAAAGGATAGGTCCATTAAAAACTGAGACAGGTCAAATAACAGATAGTGATGAAGAGATGAGTAGTATTTTTAATAAATATTTTGTATCTGTATTTACTAAAGAGGAACTTAACAATATGCCTTCAGCCGAACAAGTCTATGTGGGTGGGGACGAGGACAGGTTGACGAGTTTAACAGTTACCAGAGAGGATGTTCTTAAACAAATAGTAAAACTCAAACCAAACAAATCCCCAGGGCCGGATGAAGTGTTTGCCAGGGTGCTTAAAGAATGCAAAGAGGAGCTTTGTGACCCACTGTCAACCATATTTAATAAATCAATAGAGTCAGGCAGAGTGCCAGAGTTTTGGAAAGTTACTAATTTGATACCAGTTTTTAAGAAAGGAGATAGATCACTTGCGTCTAACTATCGACCAATTAGCCTAACGTCTATTGTGGGAAAGTTACTCGAATCTATAATAGCAAATAAAATTCGTCTTCATCTTGAAAAACATAAATTAATAAATGAGTCGCAACATGGTTTTATAAATGGCCGTTCATGTTTAACAAATTTGTTATCTTTTTATTCTAGCATTGTTGAGGCAGTTGAGAGTGGTAAGGATTGCGATGTTGTGTACCTTGACTTTAGCAAAGCTTTTGATACAGTGCCACATGAAAGACTGATTAAAAAGATAGAGTCTCATGGTATTGGGGGTGCTATATTAAGCTGGATTAGGGCATGGCTATACCAAAGGAAACAGAGAGTTAGTATAAATGGAGTCAAGTCAGAGTGGGAAAATGTTGTAAGTGGGGTGCCTCAGGGCTCTGTCCTGGAACCTCTGTTGTTTATAATATATATAAATGATTTAGATTCAGGTTTGAGTAGCAACATTTGCAAATTTGCCGATGATACGAAAATCGGTAGGGAAATTAATTCGGAGGAGGACTCACTATCACTTCAAGTTGATCTAGATAGGGTTTTGAAATGGTCTAAGGATTGGCAGATGCAGTTTAATGCTGATAAATGTAAAATTCTGAGGTTAGGTAATGATAGGGTTACAAGATACGAGCTAGATGGTGTTGAGATTGTGAAGTCCAATTGCGAAAGGGATCTGGGAGTTATGATTAGCAAGAATTTAAAACAAAAGGATCAATGCATAAATGTTCGTAATAAGGCAAATCGGACACTTGGATTTATTAATCGCAGCGTTAGTAACAAGACACCTGGTGTTGTTCTCAAGCTATATCTTGCTCTAGTTAGGCCCCATTTAGATTATGCAGTTCAGTTTTGGTCGCCATATTATAGAATGGATATAAATTCACTTGAACGTGTCCAGCGTAGGATGACTAAGTTAATTCCCCAAATTAGAAATCTTTCATATGAGGAAAGATTAACAAAGCTTAAGTTGCATTCACTGGAGAGGCAAAGAGTTAGGGGTGACATGAGGTTTACAAGAGGTTTACAAGTGGGTGAATGGACATAACAAAGGGGATATTAATAGGGTATTAAAAGTATCAACACAAGACAGAACACGAAACAATAGGTATAAATTAAATAAGTTTAGATTTAGGAAAGACTTGGGTAAATACTGGTTCAATAACAGGGCTGTTGATTTGTGGAACCAATTACCGCGTAACTTGGTGGAGGTGGGGTCCCTCCATTGTTTCAAGCGCGGGTTGGACAAGTATATGAGTGGGATTGGTGGTTATAAATAGGAGCTGCCTCGTATGGGCCAATAGGCCTTCTGCAGTTGCCTTTGTTCTTATGTTCAAAGCTTAAGTTGCATTCACTGGAAAGGCGAAGAGTTAGGGGTGACATGATAGAGGTTTACAAGTGGGTGAGTGGACATAACAAAGGGGATATTAATAGGGTATTAAAAGTATCAACACAAGACAGAACACGAAACAATGGGTATAAATTTGAAAAGTTTAGATTTAGGAAAGACTTGGGTAAATACTGGTTCAGTAACAGGGATGTTGATTTGTGGAACCAATTACCGCGTAACGTGCTGGAGGTGGGGTCCCTCGATTGTTTCAAGCGCGGGTTGGACAAGTATATGAGTGGGATTGGGTGGTTATAAATAGGAGCTGCCTCGTATGGGCCAATAGGCCTTCTGCAGTTGCCTTTGTTCTTATATAAATTTACTATAATGCGTCCAGATTAAGATGATAAAGTTAATCTCCTTAATTTGAATCTTATGATGAAATATTGACAAACGGTAAATTACATTCTATAGAGAGGCGAAGAATTAGGGGTGTACAAGTGGATGAATGGAAATAACAAAGGGGGGATATTAATAGGAATTAAAAGTAAGAACACAAGACAGAACACGAAACATAAATTGGATTAGTTCAGATTTAGGAAAGACCTGGGTAAATACTGGTTCGGTAACAGAGTTCCTGATTTGTAGATCCAATCACCGCATAACATATTAAAAATAGGATCCCTTGATTGTTTCAATCATAAATTAGAAATATATATGGATGGAATTGGATGGATATAAATATGAGCTACCTCGTATGGGCCAATAGGCCTACTGCAGTTACCTTCATTCCTATGTTCTTATATGTGGCTGCTCCCCCTCCTCGTCTAATATATCAACGTGTGTCAAACAGTTTAAATTTGTTTATTTGATATTCAGCTATTAGTTCTCTGGTTTCCACATTCATCCGTGTTTCAATAAGTGCAATAACATATATTGTTTCTGTGAAAACAGAAGCATTTAAATCATTTAATTTGTTTCTTAGACTTCTACTGTTCGTGTAAATTATTTTGTGGTATTGTTATTTTGAGGCCATTCTTCTTCCATGTTCATTTTGCCCTCCCCCTCCCAATTCATACTTTATTGCCTTTATGTCCATATAAATTTCTGCATCACTATCTACTAAAAGTTTAACCCAAAGAAACCTCTCAAATATCAGATTCCAACTAGTTGACAACAGCAACAACCCCAGCCCTAGATAAATGTAAGGAGTAATTTCATTAATGTGAGGAGAAGCTCATGGAGTGGCCTATATAAGTCCTGGAGAACAGACTCTTCAGTCATCGTCCATAGTACACATCAGAGAATTGAATTCTTATATAGAGATTACGGACAATTATTTGACAAGATGCACATATTGTCGTTTGTCGGAATGGCGGTGATGGTGGTGGCGGTAACAAAGGCGATCCCTGTTGCCGTCGACACCAACATCTCGCCGGAAACACTTGCTAAATTTATTACACTTGATGAAATGAAACAATTCTTCAACGAAACTAATGACTACTTGTTCAATAAGCTGCCAGGTAAGACACTGTCAGAAGTTGCCGAAAATATTAAGGAAAAGATGACAACCGTAAAGCAGACGATTGAGGAAACCGAGGCAGTTAAGCGGCTTACCAGCTCTCTCGCACCAGTCAAAACTTGGTTCAAGGAAAAGGCGACTACAATTCACGAGAAGTTCAGCGCCCTGAAGAATACTACCTTCCAGCAGATGCTCAGCCACGTTATAGAGCAAGTAACCAGCTTGGACCATAAGATTATAAACTGGTTCGAAGAACATATTCCCAAACAATAAAACACACATGCCACTTATATTCCATTACCATTATATTCCATCCGAATTATATAATCCTTATTATAACCTCTTGTTTCTCAATAATGTATTGGAAGATAAAATATGTTATTAATGTATATAAAATTGCATATCGAATAAAATTTTGTTGATAAATATTGAAATAAATTGTTGATTCATAATTTGTAATTTTATTACCATTACACTTATACTATGACTGTACATTAATCTATGTAATCTGAGAGATTTATATTCAATCATGGCGTGGAGGAAACATCCTTAGTACATTGTCCCTTCTTAAATTAGATTAAAGATTGTCAGCTGCAGTTTCATTATATTCATATGTGATGTGAACATCATATCACTTGATGTTCCCAATTTTCCGATGGGACCATGAGACCATTTGGGAAACGATCGGACGAGGGAGTGGGGAATGATGGGGAAGACGACGGGACAGAAGTGAGAGATAGTTGGGAAGACGAGGGGACAAGGGGCCCCTCGTCCCTTGACAGTAACGGTGGGGAAGGACAAGAGACAGAGGAGTTTGTGATGGTGCGGACGAGGGGATGGCAGAATGGAGAATGGTGGGGAGGACAAAGGGACAGTGAGAGTGAGAGGGTGTGTTAGCCAGAGCTCCTGAGTGTTGTTATACTGTCATAGCAATATGGACGTTGTAGTGAAGGACCTGATGACTCTAGTTGGGGCCCTGAGTACAGAGTTGGACTCTCTACGGGAGGAGGTACGACAGCTGAAACAACAACGAAGGAGGAGACCAGTAGTAAAAAGACCTCGTCTTGGAAAGTTGTAAAGGACAGGAGCCTTAAGAAGACTGATAAAGCCGCCTACAGACGCCCTAAGAACTTCTAATTCATTTGCCGTATTGGAGGACGAGCGCTGTGGTGAGACTGCGGATAACGCGAAAGGGAAAGCAACGAAGCGCAGGCCCCTCAGAGAGTAAAGGAAATACCTAAGCGAACTTCAGTTGTGGGAGATTCCCAGATAAGGTATTTGGATAGAACGTTTTGTGCTAGAGATAGTGAGAACAGGTTAAGAGTTTGCTATCCCGGAGCTGGAATTGGTGATATAAAAAACAACATGAATGATATTATGGTTGGAAATGGGAACAATCCCGTTATTAGCATTAGCGCGGGATGAAATGATGTTGGTCGAGTTAGGAGTGAGGAACTGATTCAGAGGTATAAAACAGCCATAGAATTAGTTAGAAGCAAGGGAGGAATCCGGATCATATGTGGCATTCTTCCAAGAAAGGGAATGGGAAATGAATGGATGTCGAGGGCACTTGGTGTCAATTGCAAAATCTTTCATAGACAACTGGGAACACTTCTATGGAAGAAGTGAAATGTACGCTCGTATGGGCCAATAGGCCTTCTGCAGTTACCTTTGTTCTTATGTTCTTGTGGAAAGGCGAAGAGTTAGGGTTGACATGATTAGGTTAGGGTTTTAGATTTAGTGTTAACTAACAGGGAAACACAAATTAATGACATCGAAATAGGGAGTGAGCTAGGGCACAGTGATCACAAAGAAATCAGATTTAGCATAGAATGGAATAGACCTGTAGGAGAAAATTCTGTTAAAGTGCCAGATTTTCGAAAAGCTGATTTTAATAGCCTAAGAAATTTTTTGGGTCAAATTGATTGGAAAGTCTTGGGTATGGGGTGTGGGCCGGTCTTGGAGCGAGACATGAACCCAGCGATAGGTGACTTAAATGGAGATTTCGATGTGGATTCAATATATAACTTATTTAAGAATATTCTAAACAAAGCACAGGAACGTAGTATACCATACAAATTGAATAGATCAAATACTAATGACTCAAAGTGGATAACGAAGAATTTGAAGAACCTTATAGGTAAAAAGAGAGCTTGGTTCAAAAGGATTAAAATTGGGGAGGTCACTTTAGAACAGGAATTCGTACAACTGGTTAGAAATGTTAAAAAAGAGATAAGGAAAGCAAAAAGAAACTATGAAGTTCGCATAGCAGGGCAAGCAAAGACAAATCCTAAAGGGTTTTTTCAGTTATATCGTACTAAGACTAGGGAAAGGATAGGTCCATTAAAAACTGAGACAGGTCAAATAACAGATAGTGATGAAGAGATGAGTAGTATTTTTAATAAATATTTTGTATCTGTATTTACTAAAGAGGAACTTAACAATATGCCTTCAGCCGAACAAGTCTATGTGGGTGGGGACGAGGACAGGTTGACGAGTTTAACAGTTACCAGAGAGGATGTTCTTAAACAAATAGTAAAACTCAAACCAAACAAATCCCCAGGGCCGGATGAAGTGTTTGCCAGGGTGCTTAAAGAATGCAAAGAGGAGCTTTGTGACCCACTGTCAACCATATTTAATAAATCAATAGAGTCAGGCAGAATGCCAGAGTTTTGGAAAGTTACTAATTTGATACCAGTTTTTAAGAAAGGAGATAGATCACTTGCGTCTAACTATCGACCAATTAGCCTAACGTCTATTGTGGGAAAGTTACTCGAATCTATAATAGCAAATAAAATTCGTCTTCATCTTGAAAAACATAAATTAATAAATGAGTCACAACATGGTTTTATAAATGGCCGTTCATGTTTAACAAATTTGTTATCTTTTTATTCTAGCATTGTTGAGGCAGTTGAGAGTGGTAAGGATTGCGATGTTGTGTACCTTGACTTTAGCAAAGCTTTTGATACAGTGCCACATGAAAGACTGATTAAAAAGATAGAGTCTCATGGTATTGGGGGTGCTATATTAAGCTGGATTAGGGCATGGCTATACCAAAGGAAACAGAGTTAGTATAAATGGAGTCAAGTCAGAGTGGGAAAATGTTGTAAGTGGGGTGCCTCAGGGCTCTGTCCTGGAACCTCTGTTGTTTATAATATATATAAATGATTTAGATTCAGGTTTGAGTAGCAACATTTGCAAATTTGCCGATGATACGAAAATCGGTATGGAAATTAATTCGGAGGAGGACTCACTATCACTTCAAGTTGATCTAGATAGGGTTTTGAAATGGTCTAAGGATTGGCAGATGCAGTTTAATGCTGATAAATGTAAAGTTCTGAGGTTAGGTAATATAGGGTTACAAGATACGAGCTAGATAGTGTTGAGATTGTGAAGTCCAATTGCGAAAGGGATCTGGGAGTTATGATTAGCAAGAATTTAAAACAAAAGGATCAATGCATAAATGTTCGTAATAAGGCAAATCGGACACTTGGATTTATTAATCGCAGCGTTAGTAACAAGACACCTGGTGTTGTTCTCAAGCTATATCTTGCTCTAGTTAGGCCCCATTTAGATTATGCAGTTCAGTTTTGGTCGCCATATTATAGAATGGATATAAATTCACTTGAACGTGTCCAGCGTAGGATGACTAAGTTAATTCCCCAAATTAGAAATCTTTCATATGAGGAAAGATTAACAAAGCTTAAGTTGCATTCACTGGAGAGGCAAAGAGTTAGGGGTGACATGATAGAGGTTTACAAGTGGGTGAATGGACATAACAAAGGGGATATTAATAGGGTATTAAAAGTATCAACACAAGACAGAACACGAAACAATAGGTATAAATTAAATAAGTTTAGATTTAGGAAAGACTTGGGTAAATACTGGTTCAGTAACAGGGTTGTTGATTTGTGGAACCAATTACCGCGTAACTTGGTGGAGGTGGGGTCCCTCCATTGTTTCAAGCACGGGTTGGACAAGTATATGAGTGGGATTGGTGGTTATAAATAGGAGCTGCCTCGTATGGGCCAATAGGCCTTCTGCAGTTGCCTTTGTTCTTATGTTCAAAGCTTAAGTTGCATTCACTGGAAAGGCGAAGAGTTAGGGGTGACATGATAGAGGTTTACAAGTGGGTGAATGGACATAACAAAGGGGATATTAATAGGGTATTAAAAGTATCAACACAAGACAGAACACGAAACAATGGGTATAAATTTGAAAAGTTTAGATTTAGGAAAGACTTGGGTAAATACTGGTTCAGTAACAGGGATGTTGATTTGTGGAACCAATTACCGCGTAACGTGCTGGAGGTGGGGTCCCTCGATTGTTTCAAGCGCGGGTTGGACAAGTATATGAGTGGGATTGGGTGGTTATAAATAGGAGCTGCCTCGTATGGGCCAATAGGCCTTCTGCAGTTGCCTTTGTTCTTATATAAATTTACTGCGTCCAGATTAAGATGATAAAGTTAATCTCCTTAATTTGAATCTTATAATGAAATATTGACAAACGGTAAATTACATTCTATAGAGAGGCGAAGAATTAGGGGTGTACAAGTGGATGAATGGAAATAACAAAGGGGGGATATTAATAGGAATTAAAAGTAACAACACAAGACAGAACACGAAACATAAATTGGATTAGTTCAGATTTAGGAAAGACCTGGGTAAATACTGGTTCGGTAACAGTTCCTGATTTGTAGATCCAATCACCGCATAACATATTAAAAATAGGATCCCTTGATTGTTTCAATCATAAATTAGAAATATATATGGATGGAATTGGATGGATATAAATATGAGCTACCTCGTATGGGCCAATAGGCCTTCTGCAGTTACCTTCATTCCTATGTTCTTATATGTGGCTGCTCCCCCTCCTCGTCTAATATATCAACGTGTGTCAAACAGTTTAAATTTGTTTATTTGATATTCAGCTATTAGTTCTCTGGTTTCCACATTCATCCGTGTTTCAATAAGTGCAATAACATATATTGTTTCTGTGAAAACAGAAGCATTTAAATCATTTAATTTGTTTCTTAGACTCCTACTGTTCGTGTAAATTACCTTGGTGTATTGTTATTTTGAGGCCATTCTTCTTCCATGTTCATTTTGCCCTCCCCCTCCCAATTCATACTTTATTGCCTTTATGTCCATATAAATTTCTGCATCACTATCTACTAAAAGTTTAACCCAAAGAAACCTCTCAAATATCAGATTCCAACTAGTTGACAACAGCAACAACCCCAGCCCTAGATAAATGTAAGGAGTAATTTCATTAATGTGAGGAGAAGCTCATGGAGTGGCCTATATAAGTCCTGGAGAACAGACTCTTCAGTCATCGTCCATAGTACACATCAGAGAATTGAATTCTTATATAGAGATTACGGACAATTATTTGACAAGATGCACATATTGTCGTTTGTCGGAATGGCGGTGATGGTGGTGGCGGTAACAAAGGCGATCCCTGTTGCCGTCGACACCAACATCTCGCCGGAAACACTTGCTAAATTTATTACACTTGATGAAATGAAACAATTCTTCAACGAAACTAATGACTACTTGTTCAATAAGCTGCCAGGTAAGACACTGTCAGAAGTTGCCGAAAATATTAAGGAAAAGATGACAACCGTAAAGCAGACGATTGAGGAAACCGAGACAGTTAAGCAGCTTACCAGCTCTCTCGCACCAGTCAAAACTTGGTTCAAGGAAAAGGCGACTACAATTCACGAGAAGTTCAGCGCCCTGAAGAATACTACCTTCCAGCAGATGCTCAGCCACGTTATAGAGCAAGTAACCAGCTTGGACCATAAGATTATAAACTGGATCGAAGAACATATTCCCAAACAATAAAACACACATGCTACTTATATTCCATTACCATTATATTCCATCCGAATTATATAATCCTTATTATAACCTCTTGTTTCTCAATAATGTATTGGAAGATAAAATATGTTATTAATGTATATAAAATTGCATATCGAATAAAATATTGTTGATAAATATTGAAATAAATTGTTGATTCATAATTTGTAATTTTATTACCATTACACTTATACTATGACTGTACATTAATCTCTGTAATCTGAGAGATTTATATTCAATCATGGCGTGGAGGAAACATTGTCTTTAGTACATTGTCCCTTCTTAAATTAGATTAAAGATTGTCAGCTGCAGTTTCATTATATTCATATGTGATGTGAACATCAGATCACTTGATGTTCCCAATTTTACGATGGGACCATGAGACTATTTGGGAAACGATCGGACGAGGGAGTGGGGAATGATGGGGAAGACGAGGGGACAAGGGTCCCCTCTAGCATAGCAATATGGACGTTGTAGTGAAGGACCTGATGACTCTAGTTGGGGCCCTGAGTACAGAGTTGGACTCTCTACAGGGGAGGTACGACAGCTGAAACAACAACGAGAAGAAACGAAGGAGGAGACCAATAGTAAAAAGACCTCGTCTTGGAAAGTTGTAAAAGACAGGCGCCTTAAGAAGAATTTGATAAAGCCGCCTACAGACGCCCTAAGAACTTCTAATTCATTTGCCGTATTGGAGGACGAGCGCTGTGGTGAGACTGCGGATAACGCGAAAGGGAAAGCAACGAAGCGCAGGCCCCTCAGAGAGTAAAGGAAATACCTAAGCGAACTTCAGTTGTGGGAGATTCCCAGATAAGGTATTTGGATAGAACGTTTTGTGCTAGAGATAGTGAGAACAGGTTAAGAGTTTGCTATCCCGGAGTTGGAATTGATGATATCAAAAACAACATGAATGATATTATGGTTGGAAATGGGAACAATCCCGTTATTAGCATTAGCGCGGGATGAAATGATGTTGGTCGAGTTAGGAGTGAGGAACTGATTCAGAGGTACAAAACAGCCATAGAATTAGTTAGAAGCAAGGGAGGAATCCGGATCATATGTGGCATTCTTCCAAGAATGGGAATGGGAAATGAATGGATGTCGAGGGCACTTGGTGTCAATTGCCGGCTGGAAAGATATTGCAAATCAAATGCAATATCATTCATAGACAACTCGGAACACTTCTATGGAAGAAGTGAAATGTACGCTCGTATGGGCCAATATGCCTTCTGCAGTTACCTTTGTTCTTATGTTTTTGTGGAAAGGCGAAGAGTTAGGGTTGACATGATAAAGGTTTACAAGTTGAGTGGACATAACATTGTGGAGGTGGGGTCCCTCGATTGTTTCAAGCACGGGTTGGACATGTATATGAGTGGGATTGGGTGGTTATAAATAGGAGCTGCCTCATATGGGCCAATAGGCCTTCTGTAGTTACCTTTGTTCTTATGTTCTTATTAACAAAGCTTAAGTTGCATTCACTGGAAAGGCGAAGAGTTAGGGGTGACATGATAAAGGTTTACAAGAGGGTGAATGGACATAACAAAGGGGATATTATTAGGGTATTAAAAGTATCAACAAAAGACAGAACACGAAACAATGGAATTTATACCATTGTTTCGTGTTCTGTCTTGTGTTGATACTTTTAATACCCTAATAATATCCCCTTTGTTATGTCCATTCATAATAAATTTAGGTTATTATGGATAAGTTTAGATTTAGGAAAGCCTTGGGTAAATACTGGTTCAGTAACAGGGTTGTTGATTTGTGGAACCAATTGCCGCGTAACATTGTGGAGGTAGGGTCCCTCGACTGTTTCAAGCATGGGTTGGACATGTATATGAGTGGGATTGGGTGGTTATAAATAGGAGCTGCCTCGTATGGGCCAATAGGCCTTCTGCAGTTGCCCTTGTTCATGTTCTTATAACAAAGGGGATATTAATAGGGTAATAAAAGTATCAACATAAGAACATAAGAACATAAGAACATAAGAACAAAGGTAACTGCAGAAGGCCTATTGGCCCATACGAGGCAGCTCCTATTCTATAACCACCCAATCCCACTCATATACTTGTCCAACCCGTGCTTGAAACAATCGAGGGACCCCACCTCCACAATGTTACGCGGCAATTGGTTCCACAAATCAACAACCCTGTTACTGAACCAGTATTTACCCAAGTCTTTCCTAAATCTAAACTTATCCAATTTATATCCATTGTTTCGTGTTCTGTCCTGTGTTGATACTTTTAATACCCTATTAATATCCCCCCGGTTATGTCCATTCATCCACTTGTAAACCTCTATCATGTCACCCCTAACTCTTCGCCTTTCCAGTGAATGCAACTTAAGCTTTGTTAATCTTTCTTCATATGAAAGATTTCTAATTTGGGGAATTAACTTAGTCATCCTATGCTGGACACGTTCAAGTGAATTTATATCCATTCTATAATATGGCGACCAAAACTGAACTGCATAATCTAAATGGGGCCTAACTAGAGCAAGATATAGCTTGAGAACCACACCAGGTGTCTTGTTACTAACGCTGCGATTAATAAATCCAAGTGTCCGATTTGCCTTATTACGAACATTTATGCATTGATCCTTTTGTTTTAAATTCTTACTAATCATAACTCCCAGATCCCTTTCGCAATCCGACTTCGCAATCACAACACCATCTAGCTCGTATCTTGTAACTCTATCATCATTACCTAACCTCAGAACTTTACATTTATCAGCATTAAACTGCATCTGCCAATCCTTTGACCATTTCAAAACCCTATCTAGATCAACTTGAAGTGATAGTGAGTCCTCCTCCGAATTAATTTCCCTACCGATTTTCGTATCATCGGCAAATTTGCAAATGTTGCTACTCAAACCTGAATCTAAATCATTTATATATATTATAAACAACAGAGGTCCCAGGACAGAGCCTTGAGGCACTCCACTTACAACATTTTCCCACTCTGACTTGATTCCATTTATACTAACTCTCTGTTTCCTTTGGTATAGCCATGCCCTAATCCAGCTTAATATAGCACCCCCAATACCATGAGACTCTATTTTTTTAATCAGTCTTTCATGTGGCACTGTATCAAAAGCTTTGCTAAAGTCAAGGTATACAACATCGCAATCCTTACCACTATCAACTGCCTCAACAATGCTAGAATAAAAAGATAACAAATTTGTTAAACATGAACGGCCATTTATAAAACCATGTTGCGACTCAATTATTAATTTATGCTTTTCAAGATGAAGACGAATTTTATTTGCTATTATAGATTCGAGTAACTTTCCCACAATAGACGTTAGGCTAATTGGTCGATAGTTAGACGCAAGTGATCTATCTCCTTTCTTAAAAACTGGTATCACATTAGCAACTTTCCAAAACTCTGGCACTCTGCCTGACTCTACTGATTTATTAAATATGGTTGACAGTGGGTCACAAAGCTCCTCTTTGCATTCTTTAAGCACCCTAGCAAACACTTCATCCGGCCCTGGGGATTTGTTTGGTTTGAGTTTTACTATTTGTTTAAGAACATCCTCCCTGGTAACTGCTAAACTCGTCAACCTGTCCTCGTCCCCACCCACATAGACTTGTTCGGCTGAAGGCATATTGTTAAGTTCCTCTTTAGTAAATACAGATACAAAATATTTATTAAAAATACTACTCATCTCTTCATCACTATCTGTTATTTGACCTGTCTCAGTTTTTAATGGACCTATCCTTTCCCTAGTCTTAGTACGATATAACTGAAAAAACCCTTTAGGATTTGTCTTTGCTTGCCCTGCTATGCGAACTTCATAGTTTCTTTTTGCTTTCCTTATCTCTTTTTTAACATTTCTAACCAGTTGTACGAATTCCTGTTCTAAAGTGACCTCCCCATTTTTAATCCTTTTGTACCAAGCTCTCTTTTTACCTATAAGGTTCTTCAAATTCTTTGTTATCCACTTTGGGTCATTAGTATATGATCTATTCAATTTGTATGGTATACTACGTTCCTGTGCTTTGTTTAGAATATTCTTAAATAAGTTATATATTGAATCCACATCGAAATCCCCATTTAAGTCACCTATCGCTGGGTTCATGTCTCGCTCCAAGACCGGCCCACTCCCCATACCCAAGCCTTTCCAATCAATTTGACCCAAAAAATTTCTTAGGCTATTAAAATCAGCTTTTCGAAAATCTGGCACTTTAACAGAATTTTCTCCTACTGGTCTATTCCATTCTATGCTAAATCTGATTTCTTTGTGATCACTGCTCCCTAGCTCACTCCCTATTTCGATGTCATTAATTTGCGTTTCCCTGTTAGTTAACACTAAATCTAAAATATTATTTTCCCGTGTTGGTTCCTTAATGTGTTGCGTAAGAAAGCAATCGTCAATTAATTCTAGAAAATCTTCTGCTTCACTATTCCCTGTTTTGTTCAACCAGTTTATTCCGCTAAAATTAAAGTCACCCATGACATAAATACTGTTAGATCTAGATGCTCTAGATATTTCATCCCATAGATGCTTTGCTTCCATTCTGTCTAAATTTGGTGGCCTATATATTACTCCTATTATAATATTATTAGCTTTTTCGTTTAATTCAATCCAAATAGTTTCTGTGTGTGGCTCCGTTTTGATTCCCTCTTTGAGACTACATTTCAAATTGTCCCTAACATATATGGCTACTCCACCTCCTCGTCTAATATATCTATCTGTGTGAAATAGTTTAAATCCATATATTTGATATTCAGCTAATAGTTCTCTATTTTCTACATTCATCCACGTTTCGGTAAGTGCAATAATATCTATTTTTTCTGTGCAGACAAGAGCATTTAATTCGTTAATTTTATTTCTTAGACTTCTACTGTTAGTGTAATATACCCTAAGTGAATTGTTATTTTGCGGACCTTCTCTTTCCCTGATCGTTTTGCCAATTCCTTTCTCCCACAAACACATACTTTTATTACCTCCTTCCTCCAAATCAATTCCCATACCTCTATCTACTAACAGTTTAAACCCAAACAAACACCTCTAACCACTTCTTCTAGCGAGTTCGCAACAGCAACAACCCCAGCTCTCGATAGATGCACCCCATCACGAGCATACATTTCATTTCTTCCATAGAAGTGTTCCCAGTTGTCTATGAAAGATATTGCATTTGATTTGCAATATCTTTCCAGCCGGCAATTGACACCAAGTGCCCTCGATATCCATTCATTTCCCACTCCCTTTCTTGGAAGAATGCCACATATGATCGGGATTCCTCCCTTGCTCCTAACTAACTCTATGGCTGTTTTATACCTCTGAATCAGTTCCTCACTCCTGACTCGACCAACATCATTTCCTCCCACGCTAATGCAAATAATGGGATTGTTCCCATTACCAGCCATAATATCATTCATGTTGTTTATAATATCACCAATGCCAGCTCCGGGATAGCAAACCCTTAACCTGTTCCCCCTATCTCTAGCACAAAACGTTCTATCCAAATACCTTATCTGGGAATCTCCCACAACTAATGTTTGCTTAGGTACTTTCTTTACTTTCTGAGGGGCCTGCGCTTCCTTTCTCTTCGTTGCTTTCCCTTTTGCGCGATCCACAGTCTCTCCACAGCACTCGTCCTCCAAAACGTCAAATGAATTTGAAGTTGCTATGGCGTTTGAAGGCGGCTTTATCAAAGTCTTCTTAAGGCCCCTGTCTTTCGCAACTCTCCAAGACGAGGTCCCTTTACTGCTGGTCTCCTCCTTCGTTACTTCTCGTTGTTTTTTAACACAAGACAGAACACGAAAAATGGGTATAAATTGCATGAGTTTAGATTTAGGAAAGACTTGGGTAAATACTGGTTCAGTAACAGGGTTGTTGATTTGTCGAACCAGTTGCCGTTTGACGTGGTGGTGGTGGTGTCCCTAGATTGTTTCAAGCGTGGGTTGGACATGTATATGAGTGGAATTGGGTGGTTATAAATAGGAGCTGCCTCGTATGGGCCAATAGGCCTTCTGCAGTTTCCTTTATTCTTATTGTTGTTATTTGATATTCTGTAAATAGTTCTCTGTTTTTATAGTTATCAATGTTTAGGTAAGTGCAATAATATATTTTATTTTTTTGCAGATATTGTGCAGAAACTTCGTCCAATATGCCTTGATAAAATTCAATCCGGGCTCAGGAGCTAGAAGTGTTTGAGGTAGTGCTATATTAATAAATGGTTTTGTAGCAAAATAGTCACTACTCATTTTTTTTTTTTTTTTTTGAGATATATACAAGAGTTGTTACATTCTTGTACAGCCACTAGTACGCGTAGCGTTTCGGGCAAGTCCTTAATCCTATGGTCCCTGGAATACGATCCCCTGCCGCGAAGAATCGTTTTTTCATCCAAGTACACATTTTACTGTTGCGTTAAACAGAGGCTACAGTTAAGGAATTGCGCCCAGTAAATCCTCCCCGGCCAGGATACGAACCCATGACATAGCGCTCGCGGAACGCCAGGCGAGTGTCTTACCACTACACCACGGAGACTGTAAATTCACAAATACTTGAATAAATTCACGGAGACACAATTCATAAATACTGGTTGAGACAAAAGGAGTTCCATCTTCCCACCATCAATATGGGTTGGTTTTGTCGAGTTCAGCAGACTGACTTCAGGCATTTCATCCAATAGGTATTCAATATGTATTTCGTTGGCGTCGGTTCTTGGTAATCAAGTAATAATTCACTATGAGCGTTTCAGTCACCCGAGATGATAGTATGTGTGTGGTGACTGCTATTTCAAACATTGCAAAAAAATCCATATCGTGTTCTCTATGGCTGTTCAGAGTAGTCTAATCTAAGACAACAGCAACAACGTAAGTGGGTTAGAAATGTCACCTCACCAAACCACCTGACCCGGGCCAACATATAACAACAACAATAAATTCCCAACATAGCAGAACAGAATCATCTTCACCTTTTCTCCTCCAGATCTGCATTTGAGATGGATTTCGAGATTAATCAACATGATACTTCTAATTGGGTATTGGCACCAGAATTTGTACCTATTGGTTTTAAACGAAAAGTATCAGTTAACAACTATGCCCTTTGGCATTCAGGAATACGCTATAACGCAGACGAAACCTTGCAGTTACCATCCAAAAACAAACAAGAAATGAAACTAAATAAAAAAGATGAAATTTTCAACAAAATCTTACTGGGTGCAAGAATTATGGTTCTAATGCGAGGATTGCCAGGCTCCGGAAAATCAACATTGTGTAACACTGTAAAAGTGTTTGGTTTAGGTTAATACATACATAGAGTACATGAGTCACAGACAAGGATCTGAGAGGCGCCAGTTGTCTGCCTGAGATCTCACACCTCAAAGCGTTAATGACCCCAAGTGACCTGAGGTCAGATCATGATAATTTCACCTTGCTTCCGCTAAGCGTATAATTGGAGCCGGGTAGCCTTCAAACATGCCGACGTTTAAGGAGTGGCTTGGTAGTGCCGGAGGCTATCTACTTGTGGGCGGAGTTAGCTACTAGGTTCCCCAATATAAACTCGG